>NC_045157.1:24080924-24263424 GCF_900700415.2 Clupea harengus
ATGCTTGTTCTTGTTGTTGTTGTTTCAGCGAATATCTGTCCATTCTGTGTGTTCAAGCAAAAAAGTTTGTACATAATCCTGGCTCTGCAAATAGGAAATAAATAAATACACTATTCCAGGCAATCAACATGTTGCTTCAGGAGCACAGAAAGGAGGGGTGTAATTTGAATATTAACATTCACAAGAATCATGGAATCGCACCTTTAAACTCTTGAAGTAAGACTATGACTATGAAGTCATGACATGACAGTGTTCTGATCCCTGCAGTGAACTTTGTCCCCTTGGTGTTGCAGGACAATAAAGTGAGTGGTGTGACGTGCTGCTCCCGTCTGCTCGGCTGTTCCTACCTGTCTCCGTGGGTGCTTCCCAAGCCCTGGGTACGCACCGAGCCCTTGTGCTCACAGGACGAGTTCCTGATCCTAGGCAACCGGGCGCTCTTTCAGAAGGTGTCCTACCAGGAGGCGGTCAGCACCGTGCAGGCAGTCCGAGACCCCCGCGCTGCCGCCAAAAAGCTTTGCACGCTAGCACAGAGCTACGGTTGCCGGGACAACGTTGGGGCAGTGGTGGTTGCGCTGCACATTGGGGAGGACAGCTGCACCTGTGAGCCACCGCTTACCACCACCATTGCGCCAGCCCCTGAGGGTAAAGGGCCAGTGCCCACCCCATTGCAAGCTCCCATCCCCATCTCAGTGCCCCCTACAGGTGACCCTGCCACCCCTTCCTCCAGCAGTGGCATCGCCTCTGAGTTCAGCAGCGAGGCCTCAGCCTCGGAGGTTGGCAGTGAAGCGGGGTCCACAGCCTCTGATGAGCACCCGTCCAACCCTGCAGCTCGCCCTGAGCGTCGTTGCAGCCTGCACCCAACCGCGATCACGAGTGCAACAGTGAACACAGGAGGACCAGGAGGACCAGGAGGAGGCCCGGGACCTGGGGGAGCCCGTCCTGCCTTGTTCCAGCGCCAGCCATCTTGCGCCACGTTCTCAAGCAACCAGTCTGACAACGGGCTGGACAGCGATGATGAGGCCCCCTTAGAGGGTGTCATCTCCAACGGCAGTAAGCTGGAGGTGGAGGTAGACATCCACTGCTGTGCCTTCCAGATCCGGACTGGAGCCCCAGAGAGCCCCAATGAGAAAGACTCCCGAAATTCCAACTACCCCAATGGGAAGGTGAGGCGTCAGAACAGTGTGGTGGTGTCAACCACCAATGGATGCCTGTTGGCTGTCTGCGGCAGGGAGATCACCGACCTGAAGAAGTCGCCCTCCACCTCGAGCCTCTTTGGCAAGAAGCTCTCCAACGGCTCGGTAGTGGTTCCTGAGGATAGCCACAATCTCATCGAGGTAGCCTTGGAGGCTCCCAAGAAGAAGTCTGGTTACTTTGCAGCTCCTGCACAACAGGACCCAGAGGACCAGTTAGTGGTGCCTCCTAGTCTAGAGCAGGACGTTCGGGAGCAGCTGAGGATCCAGAGCCAGGTGGTTCCAGGGCCTCCAGCTCCTTCTACACCCCTTTCTGCCAGAGACCCAGGCTGGGACCACCCTCAGACGACAGTCCCTGGACTCCCTGTCACTACCCTCCAGCAAGAGGTCTACGACACAGCCCTGTAACGGCTCTGGTGTTGGGGCATCTCTCTGAGGCAGCGCCATACCAAGACGAAAGGCAAGGCCCTTAATGGTACCTGTGGGATATTCCAGTTCCTATGTCCATTCAGCCCTGTCATTGTGTGTGGAGGCCCAACTGTGCTCACCCGATAGCATGCCATCTGCCTGGGGCGCTAGATGGTAGTCTATCCGTGGAAGCCTAGCAGGGGGATAGTCTTATGGACTGGTCAGGCAAGGAGTATCAGGACCAATGAAACGAGGTCTTAAAAATAAGGTTCATCCCCATAGCATGAGCTGGAATACCTCATATGTACAACGGTGTTGATCTCGTATGCTAATTTAGCCCTTTATATTATGATCGCACTCAAGGCAGGCTTTGATCTCTAGCCTTATCATCCTAGAAAGCCTCCTCGCTAGAAAGATTCAAGGGCCATCCTACAACCAAAAGGTGAAAAAAAGTGCCTACTGTAAATGTCCTGGCTCTGGGGGACTACTTTGGCTCTGTCAGTATTGACATCGGTCGGAGGAATTCACTGGACCACCATAACAGCTTCTCTCCTTCTCCTCTCTCTGTCTGTTTGTCTGTCTGTCTGTCTGTCTCTCTGTCTGTCCAACCCTGAGTCATCCCACTGCACTGTGGAAGGCCTTGAACCTGGAGCGATCTGCCAAATTGTCTGCTGCAGTTGACACCAGATGGAAGAAGGCAGTTCTGAAGCGAGGGCTACCTGCTTGTTTGATTTCTTTCTTAAAGACACTTTTCAGTGGATTTAAATAGCGTTTGTCAGACAGTTTCTCACTGTCTGCTTTGAGCTCAAGACTGTGGGTACAGCCTTCCGTTAGAGCCATGGTGATCATAACAAAATATGCCAGGCCTTTCTCCTGACATCCATTGCGGAGCTGTCTTCTGTCATACACAGGGAGAATATTTCACAAAGAGTGCATCACTTTCAAGCTGGCCTGGGTGAACAGAAAAAAATAACAACTCCTAACTACTTAGACTACCCAAGGCAGGCCAGAGTAGGAAGGGGGGAGTGAGTGGACTGATTGCAGGAAGTGCTTCACTCACATTCCCACAATATGAAATAACAAAGTGGAGTAATTGAAGATCCAGACATCAGTCAACGCATCATGATATACAACAGAAATGACCTTTGCTGCTCGGAAGACTTTTCAACTTGACTACTTGAAGTTATAAGTGTGCCATTTGCTAAAGAGCAAAAGAGTAATGCCAACAAAGATGGGTATTAAAACTTCACTCCATATAGACTAAGTTTGGTCTGGCTCTCTGATGAAACAGTGCATTACTGTTTTGAGGAGTAAACTGGGATATTTCCTCTCTTTAAATTAAATTGTCCAACACAAGCATACAATAATTAGCCTGGTTTATAAAATGAGGTGACATGGTTTTTGATATGCCGGTGTAAGAAAAGAAGTGACACATAGTATAATGTATAATGTAATGTCTTTTGTCTGTGACTGTGCCTGAGTGTGTGTGGTTCCTCTACCTAGACCATCCATTTCAGAAAAGTGCTATATGTATTTCCTTTGACAGATACTATAATGTGTCTGCCTGGCAGTTCTCTTCTCAGTTTAAAGGACCAGGTGGGGATAAATTGGAAAAGTACTGTGAGTGATGTACTGGCTTACAGTGGCTATTCACCACTGTGTGCATATCTGTTATGGTTTCATTTTTCTCATGTTCTCTCGCTGACAAAAAAAGGCCGATTTCAGACTTGGCAGCACCATTGCTTTGACAAGGTGAAACACCTCATTTAGCTTTGGGTTGAAGGGACATCTGGTGGTGAGACTTGAGAAGGGCACCTTCTGCTCTTCCTTCTACCACTAGTCATGATCGTCGCTGTTCTTCCACTGGTTTGCTTCCCCTTGGTTAGCCAGGCTTGCATTATAATTCACATAGAAAATGGAACATCTCGGTTTATGTTTTCCAGGTATGAAGGGTGCAAGACTTTCATCTGTAGTATACAGAAATCCTATGTCAAGTTTCCTGAAGCTAAACTCTTCATTGAGAGAATACGTGTACATCAATAAATGTGCTGTCTGAAAATGCGGTTTATCTGAGGGCTTGGAATGAAAGCTATCCTATTAGCTGGACCTATGTGGCTTGCGAGTATGGAGCTAATGATGTTGCTGAGGTTATCATGTGCTTATCAGGTGCTGATATTATCATTTGTTTAACTTTTTTGTTAATGCAATAGAGTTACATTCCATAGAGATGGCAAAATGGCATTTAATTATAAGAATTCTTATAGGAAATGTCAAGAAATGATATAGACAAAACAGAAATATATGTATTTATGGTACTTTATATAAATGCACCACATTGATTGGTACAAGTGCACCAGATTAATTTGTACAAGCTGCAATTGGATTGTTAGTTTTTGCCAAGTTAATTGAAATTTTCTTTTTCTGTAGTTCTGGAAAGAACACTGAAGCTCCTTGGACTGTAGGCCTATGTCTCCCTGGTCAAGGATAAGAAAGGATACTTTATACCCCTTATACACAGTTCCCTCTGTAGAGTAGTGTGAGTTGTTGTACCATTTAAACACTGGATGAAGGCTTTAATGGTTTTTAGTTTGAATTCACAGCACTGAAGCTGTGTGGGTGTGAATTCTTCACCAAATGCTGTAATCTGACTATGCTATATCATAGTATATCATATCATGAATAGTGCGGAATAGCCTGATAGACACTAATGTTCAGGAGTTTGTTCACATTTCTAGGTTTAGAGCTGCAGCCTTATACCCATTTGTCCAAATTGGGCTTAGCAGTACTTTGATGTTGTTCAGCAATTTTCAGTATTTTTTTCATGTATGTGCCAAAATATCTAAACACTCACACAGAAACACAATCCTACCACTCAAACTTTTATATTTTAACCCTTTGTGGGGGACATGGATTGGTGAGTCTGTGTCTTTACAATGGAGTTGTAGACCATACTACATTACCCACAAGGGCCAAAAGGCATGTGGACCTAGTGGCCCCTGTCCAAGGGATGGGTATATAGGTGTGTGTGTGTGTGTGTGTGTGTGTGTGTGTGTGTGTGTGTGTGTGTGTGTGTGTGTGTGTGTGTGTGTGTGTGTGTGTGTGTGTGTGTGTGTGTGTGTGTGTGTGTGTGTGTGTGTGTGTGTGTGTGTGTGTGTGTGTGAGAGAGAGAGGAGTGTTTTTGGAGGAAGTATTTCAAGGCTTTGTAAAAGGTACTGTGAATGCGAACCAGTAGCCCATAGTTGGATAAGGATAAGCCCTCCCCAGAGCTGTCCTTTACAGCTAATGAGGAGCCAAGTGCTTCATTTTATCGCCTTTTCCCTTAGTGCATTGTTTTACTCTCTGCCTGGTTTGGTTGAGGCCAAAATATGAAGCACAGTTGAAAGTCAGTATTATTTTATGGTGAGGGGACCTATATTCTTGAACACTACTGTGTCTGAGAATTTCCCTTGAAGATTATGGATCTGCATACGTTTGAAATGCACAGCATCCCTTTAAAACCTCATCATTTAGTCTTATCATTGACACTTATGGACCTCTTTGTGAACATACACAGTTCATATCATAAGAGTAGAGAGACTGCTTTTTCAACACACAGAACAACTACATCTGTGTAAAGATATATGTTTCTCAGATCATTAATCAGTTTGAGGATGTGTATTCAATCATTTGTTTGAAAGGATCTTACACTGTCAAAGCACTTTGTATATAGTTGAAAGAAATCTATATAGATCTTAATATATTTGAGTTTGATATGATATATTAGCTATTTGTTAAAATGCACAGGAACTCATAGGTCTTGAGTTGTGGTTGTTGTGGCCTGTGTTGGTCAAACACATTCAATCTTCTCTAAGAGAAAGTAGATTACTGAAGAATATACAGTATATATTAAGTAAATGTGGCAAACAAGATGACACCCATGTGATTCACGTTTGTCCTTCACACGTGTCCGTCAACTCCGAGTTCAATGGTTCCTTTTTGCATCGCCCAAGTGGAAGGCCAAGGCTTTTTGACTTGCGTAACAGCGCCAACAGATAGGCCTACCACTTGTAATGAGTGCTAGAAAGCCAGACTGAAAGCCTGTTCGACTTCTGATAGTGAATAACCTCACCTCACCGGCCTGGAGCGCACACACATAACACTATAGATGCACACTCTGGTCCTCTGAATCCACATGAATCCACATGAATCCACATTCAGCCATGTTTGGGCTCAAGACAAGGACCAGTTTGCCAAAACAGACAGTACCTTAGAGCAGGAGTCTTAACATCATACACAAATGATCTTTCCTACTTCAGTAGAGGAGCATCTGTCCTTTGGCTTTTCTCTTTATGCAGGCAGTGGTGAATGGACATGAACCACCCACCTCTCTTTGAGAGAACCTGGTGGCAAAGAGGAGAATATTCACAAGTGTGAGATGCACAACTATTCTAGAGACATGAGGATGATCAACATTGCTCCTTAACTTGATATATGCAACGTACTCGAGGCTTCTATTCGTGCTTGTGTGTACATACTGAAGAGGCTAGCCTTTGAGTGGCCTGCTAACAGGAAGATTTTTTTTCTGTATTCATTAAAAATGAAGAGAGACTGAGCACTCCCTAACTGTGTGTGTATGTGTGTGTGTGTGTGTGTGTGAATTGTGAACTTCTGTGTTATGCCGTTGTCAACCTTCTGTTCACTCTCCTTGAAATGTGTTCCTTTCTTTTATAGCATAGTCGCTGTTGGTGCGTGAGCTGCTTGCCTCCGTGTTTGGCCCTAGATTGCCAGTTTGGCCAAGAGTTGTTCATGCCAGTGCTTCAGGTCCATTTTATGTCTATGTGCTGTTCTATGTGCTCTTGCAGCCAAATATTCATCACATTATGTTACTCAAAACAGTGAACTTGTAGCCACATACGATGGGCAACTTTATGTTTACAGTCAGACTCTCTTTCTTTCCCATTAACTGAACCAAAATGTTTACTCATACAAGAGCTACGTGAAGATTAGGTGTGGTGTTGTTTAAGGGAAGTACATTCATGGAGAGTAAAAATGTCATTGTGGAAGGTACACAGGGTACTGTTAATTAATAAGAACCAATAATGAGTGGCAGAATATTCCCTTTAATTTTTGAGAAAATAGAACTACTGAACAAGAACTAAGTACCATAAAACTATGAAATGAAAGTGGAAGATTTTAGTGTAAAATGTTTGTGTGTGCTTGGTGGCAGGTTTTCATTAAGATATTACAATAACATTTTATTTACCCTTACCCTAAAGCTCTTAAGAAGTCCATTTATTAGTATTCTAGCCACGCAGAAGAGGGTTACTTTGTCCCGTCCTACAAGGGGATAAAATGAATTGACAGTGAGCGAGTGTACTCAAATAGTCAAATGTGTTTGCTTGTGTGTATATACCATATGTGTGTTTGGGCTGTGTTTTTGAATGAAATTAACTGTAAAGTTATGTCCAATGCAAAAAAACATGTTCCATTGTTTGTCATAACTGTATGACTTATTTGCATATATTTATGGTTAAATCTTGATAAGACAAGAACAGGAGATGTTCCAATTGCTTTCCATGTGACCAAAGTTTGATCTCACCTTCATTTCTGTATATTCTTTTTTTCTAGAGATGCTTGAATATTTTCTCTCAATGCCAAGAAGCTGAGGTTTATTTTTGTACTTCATTGTTTCATGCAAATTTATAGGTCCTCCAGTACAAATATAGAAATGTAGGAACTCTGTGGTGTATTGTCACCCATCAAGATAATATCTTTTGTTTAAGAAACTAATTATTAATGTATTTAATGTCTGAAGCATGCCCAATATAAATTAATACACATAATATGAAATATATATGAAAATGTGATTACTTTGTACAGATAATAACATTTATGTTTATGAGGCATCGTTTTGGAACATATGATATTTTTATGTTTATATTTTAGCATGCAGATAACTGCGCAATTCATTTAAGTTCTGTTCAATTTTGATGCGATTAGGTTTAGAAAAGAATTTGTTGTTTTATGATTTAGTCAAAGGACTTAAATGAGAGCACTTTTGCTGTTTGTCTGGTCGAATCATACTCCTGTGGAATTTGAGAGTGGGTGATGGTCCTTTATTTCTTTTTGGGAGATGCTGCTATGAATAGTTTTGAGCAGAAAAGCTGTATTTTTAATTAACTTTTCAGCGAAGTAGCAATAAAAATTTATACTGTGAAATTCCATTGTCCACATTACTTTCTACAGACCAGAAGTCATCATATGAATATGAAGACATCAATTAGAATAGAACACGTTTGTGCTCATGGTTTTATTTGTTTACCTTGATGTTCACAGTAATTGACTCCTATAACTGAATGTGATAGCTGTATAATATTTATCATTTAGAAAAATATGCAAGTGGGTGTTATACGTGTGAGCATGTGTGTGTGTGTGTGTATATATATATATATACACACACGTGTGTATATATATATAACAAATCTGGGTGTCAAAGGCATTATTCAGATTTTTAACATCTTCTAGGTAACTAGTTTATATAGTGTCTTCAAATGTTGACAGTATATGGTCATGTGTTGTGTGATGTTGCTGTTTGCAAGGCAGGTCTGTTGACTTTTAGCTGGTTAGTTCAATTACTATAGTTTTAGATTAAAATGCCTTACTGTTGCGTTATCTTCACAAGACGAAGATTGCGGTGCTGTTGCACATAAACAAAGCAAGTTCATACCTTGCTCTCCACTTCAAAAGAGGACAAACTAGTTAGGTGAGATTTCCCGACGAAACTGATCGAGTGTCATTGAATGTGTATTAGGTTCTAGTTTTGTGAACAAAAGGTGCCTGTTCAGAACACTAGATTATTTGTGTTCACCCCCAAAGAAAAATGTAGGTCTTTTGGTATGCTCTGGTTATATCTGTGGGTGCAAAGACAATGGTAAAAATATGTAGAGAAATTAGTATTTATTAAAATGGCTCATGTATACATTATAAATGAAAAACTTAAAAACACATCTAAATACCGTAGATTTTCATACACTGTCTGGTGAAAATGGCTGTATATGACTATACAGCTTTTATACAAAAGGTAAAGACAACTACAGATTTTTAAATGATACTGTAACTACACATGGTAATCTGTAGATAAACAGAATGTAAAAGTGTCCATCCAAAAGAAGTTACAAATGGCAAGAAGATCCAGGTGCCCTTTTTCTCTGTTTCAGCACTTAAATGTAAAAAAAATCTGACTACTCAGTTTTTTAGTGCAAATAGTGTATCCTGCGCTGTAGTGCTTAGATATGAAATTCCAATGATGTGTTCTGTAGTAAAATGTATTTTCTGTCCATTTTCAGTAACAAATAACCAGTAACAGATCTGTCTCACTTTTGTGTCCAGAGGGGAAATTTGTTCTCAGAGCATCCTGAACCCCTGAATACCTCTACTCCGAACAAAAAAGCCTGCGGAAGACTCTTTCTACAAATGCTCATTCTCCAGCTCTCTCTGCTTCTTGCGCTCTCTGACTGCCCTGAAAGCCTTAATAGCCAGCACTGCAGCAAAGGGGAAAAGAAAGATCCCCAGCACCCCAAATAGACCTCCTGCAATATCTGCCCCATGGAAGGAGCACTGGAAGCCTTGATGACCTTTACTCTTGTACAGTTCCTCCCTCTCCTTACAAATGGGGTGGTTGTAGGTCTCTTGAAGTTTAATGAAGTAGAATGCCACTGCAGGGATATAGCCTAAACCAATCAGGCCATTCAGAATGGCTTCCACCAGTAATGTCAATGGCCAACGGAATGGCACACGAAAGATCCCCAAAAACAGCATGGCGCAAGCATAACCCATCAGTGCCCCTCCACATGCCATGCTGAAGATGTATGGAGGCAGCTTGAGCTGATAGAATTGTTTGTCAAGTTGCTTCACCCGGTCGGCCTCTGCACCGGTGAAAGCGTTGGCACCTCCAAAGTAGTATGCATACACGCCTCCAAGGCTGGCCAGGTCACGGTACTGCCCAGCTGTGCTGTGAGAAACTCCAGCACAGATAATGATCAACATGTTGAGAAATGCCTCCATTGCCTGGCAAATTCCTGAATGGACAAGACAATCACACATAACTAACAATATACAACCATAATGTTGATCTGTTCTTGGTACAATAACTCAGTATCACACCTAAAAGAGTCTTGAAACTAAATGTTTCAAAAATGCTCTAATCAATATTTCAACTAAAGAATACCTGCCTCTTCCTGTGCCCAAATATCTCAGATTGTAAAGTGCCTCCCGACGTTGTGGGTCATTCTGGTTGTAAGAGGACACAGGACTTTCTGTGTACCTAAAATAAAGAACAGAGAATTACACAAGATCATATACACATCCAATATAGCCTATAATTCAACAGAATTCAGAGATGCAGCAGCAATTTGTAAGATTAATTATCTTACTGTCTTCTATGACCTTGGTGTTGATGAGAGTCATAGTTAGTCCTGTCCGGGTGAGTGTAGGCATCCCTCTCTTTTTCAGAATAATTCCTCTCTGTGTTACTCCTGCCATTGCTGTGGTTCCTCTCTTCTCTATATTCTGTCCTATTTCTCCTCTCATAATAGTTCTCAGTTTGACTCTCATCTTCTCTTGTGTAGTTCGAAGACTGCTCCCGTTCTCTGCTTTTATGCCGGGGATCATCCCTTTGGCGATACCTGTCCGACTCCGGCATTGTGGCAAACAGGGTTTTCTGCACACTTAAAATGATAGACAAACGCACCTGTTCAAGTAAGACTGAGAGAGAAATCAAATGTTTTTCAAATGAGTTACTATGCAAAAAAAGTGACTAGTCACTAGGTGAAAAAGTAGATGACTAGAGCAGAGCCAAACAAACCAAAACATTGATCCTCCACTATTCTGTGTGTGATCTGAATTTAGGGTGTTTTGTTAAATCCAATCAAACAGGCCTTGTGCCTGTTTCATAACCATCTTTTTAGCAGGCTCACCAGCATTAGGCTCTAGTGTATGCTACTGAAAACGTCATAGGCTACAGCCTAAAGAAACACGAACACTTATGTCCTGTCTCTAAAAAAGGCCTACATCTCGTCTGAGTAAGTCTTCCCTTGATATAATATAAATTATATATATGACAGTTTCACACGGGATTTTGGTTAACACGGAAATAACAACAACGTGCTAGATATTTTCTTCCTACGGAGATTACCTTTTCGGTTAATTCTAGGCCAGAATACATCAAAGTGACAAAACTGAACAACCATAAAACACACAAAACAGTGTCTCACGTTACTTTGTTTTCTTGTAGGCCTACTAAAGGTTAATCCAGAATATAGTAACATTTACCTTTTAAGGCGATGTGTTGAATGATCCTCCAGCCTACCTGGCCAGTTTTGAATTAAGACCGCCCCATTCTCGTCATAGTTTTGTCGCCTCTGAATGCGAGGTGGTATGGTTGTGCAGTTTATACAGTCAGTGGTGCATTCTAATGAGGCTTGTATTTTACTGGGATAGTAGCCTAGTATATCTGCAGTTGTATGTAATTGTTTGACATACGATAAATACGATAAACCAGATATTGTATAGGCTACACCAACTTTAAAATGTATCGTTAGCCTAGGCTATAATAGGCCTAGGCCTAAGTGAGGTTACTTTGTGGATTGGACCTACTTCACTTAACCATCCTAACATCTGAAATAGTTGCGTTGAAGAGCTATTTCTGTACTGTCTTTGACTCCTTTATATCTATAACTAATAAAATCAAGTCGATGTAACTATATTGCCTATTAAATCAGAAAGAAAGGGCCCTCTCTGAACAGATGCAGCGCAGGCCACCAATAGGCATATGCCATGTCATTTTTTATACAGTGTGTCACCCACTTGTGCCCCAAGAGGCGTTCTACCAAGGACTTTCATATCTGACTCCGGTACAGATGCGTTCCTCTCTAATCCTTCTATTTCCACATTATGACTTTGCCCTCCACTTTCAGCCAGGAAACAAAATCGGGATAAAGGCTGCAAAAACGACAACAGTATCTGTGTTGCCATGTTCTTCTTAGACGTTATTATGTTTACGCGGTGTATTAAATGTTAGTGTGGGACTGATGAGGATAATTTATTCCGTTATGATGTGAAACTCTTGACAGGACTGTGTGCTGTGTTAACAGCCACCACACTAGCTTAAACTTGTGCGTCAATTTTCACTCTCCACCTACTAGGACGTAAACGCACGCGCCTTCATCGATGCACACTCGCCACTCTCCGCGCGCAGGCCAGTAAAAGCGAAGAGGCGAGACAAAGATGGCGGCGACGGCGGAGGAAACAGCGTGATATGCTGGAGTAGTTGAACATACCCGATTATCAGCACTGTCAGACCAGAGTTTGTAAAATTACCACAATGTTGCTGTAGGACTTGCTTTGATATAACTATTACACCAACATTTGACATATTCCCCGCGAGAATATTCATCTTCTAATTGAGGAGAAGGAAATCTCACCGGGAGCATGGCTTCGCGCAGTAACCAGGTAACATTACAGAAAACTTAACGTTAGCCGACAGTCTTAGTGCACCTTACTGTAACATCATTTAGATGTAAAAGTGGTAAGCTAGTGAGTTGTAAGTGGCGTGTTTTCGGAATCTCTCCATGCGATGTATCTGTGTAACTGATTAAGAGTCTCCCCGTCGATAGTTACAGCGGTCTTAGCCACGGAAAGCCCATTTCCCATTGAAACACCAGCATGGTGCAGGCCGGACAAGCCTTGCTTATTCAAATTAGCTTGCTAGCTAGTCAGCTAACTCTTAGCAATATAGCTAACAGCCATATGGGTGGTTTAAACACATTGAGCCAAAAGTAGTATTGTAAGAATATTTGACAGCATGGAAGTTGGAGCAGGTGTCATTTCACTTGCTTAATGTTGGAAGCCTGCATATTATTTTGCTGCGTGAGTTAGCTTGGCCCACCTGCTCAGTTGCTGTGGCAGGCCTCCTTATCCCAGAGCAGATTTTCATTAGCAGGTTAGCTAAGGGGATGTTTGCCCCCAAGGAAGGATAGTTGCCAATTAGAATGTTTCGTGAGACACGTGTGTATACGTGTATTGACAGTTGAGTTATTATTTCTTGAATGATGGGTGTCGTTTAAAAGTCTTGTTTTAATTCATGGCTTTAGCTATCACCGCGGGTTGCAGGTGGTGTGGCTTGCTAATGACATACAGTGGGCCTGTTGATTGGGGGCGGTCTTCTGTCGAAATCCATTCAAAATCCGAGTAGATGTCATGAGGCCTGTGCAATAAGCATTTCAGTCTAATGCTGAAATTGTTAACGCTTAATGGATACGTAATTGAAAAATTATTGTAGTTTTATACAGTTCCAGTCGTGTCGACTAATGTTGATCTTAAAACGTTTGTCAAAGTTGCCATCGGTTTTTTGCTTGTTAGCTAGCCATCACTAGCTAAATGGAATGGATACCGTTACAGTGCAGACAACTGTATAACGTGCTCTCTTACCAGCTAGCGTTAGCAACGTTCTCATGCAGGCAGACACTCTTGCATCAGTCAGTGCAATCAATGACAGTCGATGAATTACACAAACTACCAAAGGTGCAGAACTAATTGGAAGGAATTTGTGGCAAACCCAATTGTCTAAAATATAGGCATGTCCACTCTACCCCATCTTGAAGTTGCTAAATGGTAACGTCATGGCGCTTGCTAACTAACTGTATTTCCCTGTAACGTTCACCAACGAGTAAAAGTTTATTTGCATTATCAGTTGATCGTAAGTATTCAGCAGACGAAATTAATTTCACATGACCTAGCTAGCAGACCTCAAACCATAGACAGAAGTTTACATTAATAAAGCTCGAACTGGTATTTGCTATCTAGATAGTTAGCCTCCGTCAGGCGCGACAGCTAACGTTAACCCAGTATCTGTTTTATAGCAGCACTACCTAGCCTCCATGAAGTACATTTCATTAGAGAGCAGTTTATGAAAAAAAATATTGCAGTATTTCCTGTACTCTAGGTTTTAAGTGTTGGGCGCGACGCTTTTCCCACAACAGAGGATAGCGTGTTGTGCGTGTGAAACGTTCGTGTGCCATGTCAACTGTGATGGCACCCCGAATACAGTTAGCTAAAGCCATCCAATTAGACTAGCAAGCGTGTGGTAATATATTGCCCCACATCATCAATACATTCACATTTGATAGTTACATTTATGTCATACGATCTTATCAGAGTTGGTAATGTAACTTCTTGCCCTTTGGTATTGGAAGCTGATGTAAGCGCAAACGTAATGGCTCTGACATAGTAACTAAACATGACCAGCAACAGAATTCAGCTGAATCATAGTTGATCACCCATCCCCCCTATGATTAAAATTGCAGACCACCGCTTGACTTTTTCTCCCGTGATATTAATAGTCGTTTCTTAAGAGTGTTTGATAAAATGGGAATCAGTGGCCTTTGTTTTGATTTCCTAATATCAAAACACTGAATGTATGCAAGGCCATTTGCACATTCATTCACAATTTCAGTTTTGAGGAATTAATTTGGAATTGCCGGAATGACTGGCATGCACTATGTGAACTATGAAACAGTTAACAGGCTAAACAGTCTTCATGACAGATGTGTATCTGCTACTCTGTGGAATTCTGTATTACATAAACAATGTTTCTAAAGTGACCACATGCATGCTTGAAGTGACTTTGTCTTTCCTCACCTAAGCAGATGCTTTCAGTCTGTGTCAGATGCACTTTACACAAATCTGTGTATGTGGATCTATTAATGGTTTGTGGCCAAGTTTGTCAGTTGGCGAATCATAACTAACAGAGATGTGCCAATGCTGGATTGTCTCAATGTCACATGAGGTGATGGAAGGGGGTGGGTGGATTTTGTGAGTGTCTGTGTGCTAGAATGAAGAAGCGCTCAGTTACTGAAAAAGGAAGAGGAGGGACAGTTTAGTGTGTAGGGGCGGGGCTCTTACCTACTTTAGGATGCCATTGTATTATGGCCAGAAATGGAATAAGAAGCAACTTGTGGGCAATGTCAAAGTATAATCTGAGTTGCCGGTAGATTTGATTTATTTATCCATCCCATTGGAAATGAACCATTACTTTCTCAAGGCTATTGGAGACTTTAAATGGGTATACAAGAATTTTATGTATGGGGATAAACACTTGTCGAGCTGCTGTTTGATGCATGGATGCATATGTGGTTGTTTGTTTAATAGGTATCTGCCGCTATTTGAAACTGGTAGAGCCATACTTGTACCAGTGATTTTCAGAATTTCCCCAAAGTGAATGTAGTTCTTTTCATTCCTGCTGGATTGATGTGTTGTCAGTTGTGCAGTGCTGTGAGGAGCAGTAATTGGTTGGTTTGGGGGCGTGTGTGGCAGACATCATTCCAGGTTTTTTCAGTTGGGAACAGTTGGTTGTAACCAGAAAATCCTGTGAAACTACTTCCGTCAGTGTGTGTTAGTTTGACGTGTGCTGCTGTTGAACCCACCCATCTATCTTTTAGCCATGCGGTGGTGGATCTGGTCTTTTCCTTATCTATTTGAGACTGATTGGTGACTGTGATGATTTCCACATCTAGGCCTATATATGCTGAAAACCACCACAAAATCGCATATAGTCCACTTAACATTTCCATTCATTCTGTTTAGTTTCCCTTTACCTCTGTTGTGAATTTGTATGATGTCATACGTTTTATTTATTTTCCTGCTCTTCTACGCCTGCTCTCTATGATGACGCTGTCCATTGTGTGAACCTGGCCTCTGCCCCCAGCAGTGACTCCCCTCATTCAGTAAAAAAACGAGTGTGTTGCCACAGGAGCCTGTGGAAATAATACAGATGGCTAATTTGAGGTAATCCCCCCACTCCAAGCGAACAGCAAGGGGGCTTAGTATGGTACGTGTGGCACGCCTGCAGCAAGGGGCAAAGGGACATTCTTTCTGTTGTGATCGTGATTAGCCGCCCAGAGGCCGTTGGATTAGAGCGGCCTGTTTGTCACTTGTAGTGCCGTTTCAGCAATGTGGCTCTGCCGTTCACCAAAGAGTTACATGTTGCTTGAACTGCACTTTCTTTTTTCTGTGCTTGCCTTTTCACCTCCCCTCTGTTCGAGTGTGGAGGCAGGATTATCTGCCCAGTTAGGGAGCGAGTGAACAAGTGAGCTCGTTTCACCCTTTACCCTCTCTCTATCAAACTACGGAAGCTACAGACCTTTAAAGCCATGCATCAAAAAACTCTGCTACTTTGGTACTGGCCACATATATACTGTTTTGGAAATAATACATAAATGAGCCCGTTTAAAACCTCTTCCAATAGGCCCTGATCTGTAGGCGAACAATTAAGATTGGCTGAACACGCTATTGCACACTGTTCTACAACTCTGGCTGCAACGTAAAGTTCCAATAGGGAGTGTGGCAGCAGGTCTGCTGCTGCACAGCAAGTGCAAGGGACTTTCAGTTACACCGTTAGTGCGACTGGGATTAAGTTAATTATAGGCAGTGGGGAAAAGCAGGTTATCTTAAGAGGAGCGGGTCGAACACAAGGGTGGGACTGGGAACCCAGTGCTCAGACCGGGAAGGCTGCCAGGGCTGAACTCCACTGTTCTGTGTGTAGTACTTGCCTGCAACCCGCTGTACAGAAAGAGGTCATATCTTGATAACCACTGACTGACAGTGACTGATAGCGACTGAATGGCCTTTGAAGTTAAGGCTAGTGTCATGGACAGTTTACATCATGTTTGAGCAGACTTGTCCAGTCACTGTGATCGTTTTTCCTGTCTATAATAGTTATTTGAATTTGTACGCAATGCTTATCAGTATTGCAGCAGTATTGTGCAATCACTCACATTAATGGCGCTATATGTAAACATTTGAGTTTAAAATATTAACTGGAAATAGCAACAGAATGTGAAGAAATAACTGTTTTGTCCTAATGTAAAAAAGGCTTATGTTCTGTGTTGCCCTGATATCCATTCAAGTTATCGCTCTAACCAGCTAGTCCTTGCCTGTCCGCTCATAATACTATTTTGTACCTCAATGTAGCGAAAAACACCAAAGCAAGGATGCCATCACTGGCCCAAACTGTCAAGAATGGTGTTTATAATCGCTAAAATCCCATTAAAAAAATTATATATATTTATGAAAAGTATGTTTTTGTTAATCTGTGGAGAAATTAAACACCATTTTTTTTTTTTTTTTTTTTAACCTAAGAGCCTTAATTCATTTTCATACAGCTGGATTGGATTTACGAACAGACCGAAATAAACATCAATATCTTGCAGTTAGAATCAACAAGTAACCCAGTAGCAAGCCCATCAGTTCACAATGTTGGTTATACTATCAGCTAGCTCAAAAGTGTCTGTTTGCCTCAACTAAGTTAATGTAACATATACATATCAACTGATGTTGATGGACGCACTAATGGTCTAGATATCTTTGTCATAAATGTTTTCAAACTACATGTAGCTTTCAGCCTCCACCACCTTGGCCAAACTTAGTTTACTTCTGAGAAGGGATAGGAGGTATGGGTGTGCAAATATAGTAATACACTGTCCCCAATCTGCTTGGGGTGGGGAAGTATGAAACAATTTAGCTTGATAGCTAGTTAGGCTAACATATAGCCACTTTGGACTGTGTGTACTGACCTTTAGTTGCAAAGACAGGGAAATTGACCCCATCGCCTGTTTAAATAGCCTAATGATAATACTTGTTGCACGTGTGAGCCCTCCCTGCATGACTGGTTGCTGCTGTTTAAAAGCACAGCTAGCTGGGGGTAATCCCTGTTTGAACCTGTGGGATTTGAGGGTCAGAGGTCCGGTGTCTAAAGCCTGCTATTCCAGCGTTTCTGGTGCCACAGGCTGCAGCTGACTGTTCACTGCTCTGCAACTTACTATGTGAAGTATGCAGAGGTTGTAACATTTCATTTCATTGTGCCACATTGTCCCAGACAGTCAACGCAACCTGCCTGCCTCAAATGTGTGTAACCAAAAGAGGACTTCTATGGCTATGTATTTTGAACATTATTATTAAGTTATATCTGTGTGTATTTTGTTTTTAGAATTTTAAATCTTGAATCCTTTAAAAGCTGCCATTAGGGACTGTTCTCTTGTAATAAAGTCAGATGACAGAAGTATGTCAAACTGTCTTTGTAGGGTTGAAACTGGATTAGTTAGAACACTCTGTGATGATGTCCCATCATTTCTGACATTCAGATGTATTTCACAGCAAATGTGTCATTATTGACCAATGTCCCTCATGTGTTCTGGCTCTTTAAAGTTTTCCCTCATGTCCTGTATGTTATTTATTGGCTGAAGCTGCTGAGTCAATCCCCCTCCATTTGGCAAAACCTTTCACCATGTTAGGGACATCCAGCAGCCATTTGCCATGCCAGTGCACCATGACTCATCACTTTACAAGTCCTTCACTTTTGCTGAAGTTGATGTGAAATTGCTGAGCTGATTTTTAAATTCCTGTTGCTTTGGTCTCTGTCTGTCTGTCCCATAAATTGAGCATTGGTAGAAGGATATGCACTTAAGGTAATTGTTCATGCAAAATCTACATTAATACTACTGCTTTCTGTATAGTGGATTCTGTAAAATGAGTCGGTGTATATGGTCTAAATATGTTGTTTCTTTGTTTTTGTTGATTACCTTCCCAAACATGGAATATGCACAATTTTCACAAACCTTTCCTGTAATTGCATCCTGCAATAAGAAAAGTGGTAAAACGTTGCCAGGCAGACTCACACTCTTTCATATGAACTTCATATTGTTTGATGTGAATGTGTTTGTGAGTATTGAAGTAAGACTTTTCAGAGCTTTTCAGGTCAGCATTAGGTCATACATATTCAGTAACGTTTTGTAATATATTGTTACAAATAACATCTAGAGTGAAGGTTGTCTTATGATGGGATGATGGGTTAAACATTAGTCTAGATCAGTGGTTCCCAAACTTTTTACAGCCTGAGGTAGATTGATGGTTTAAAATTAGTGAATAATATGTGCCACAAGTGACCCAAACCCTCTAAGGTTGTTGTTTGCCAGCCATCAACAGAACAGAAGACTAAAAAAACATTATTTGCAGGCGATTGGGAAGATGAGCGAATACATTTTACAGGCTGTAGCGGAGGTGTGTGTGTCAACCGTTGAACAGGGGGGCGTGGCCGGAGCGGAGTTCAGCACAGACGTGACATTTTCTCAGTGGTTTTGTTTTTTAATTAATGCTTGTTCATCTTTGCGATCGTTGTTGTGTTTATTAGAAAGAAATACAGCCTTGCAGGGCAAAATACAGGGGAATTTGGGCGATTTTGATGCACAAAATGATGTTTCCGTCTGAAAGTTGCAATTTTGTTTCAAAGGGTACATTCCGTCCGTTTTTTGTTATCGCGGACACCCCTGAACCACTTTGTGTACCCCTGGGGACCGAGGGTCTAGATGATTGAACTGCAATGTTTTGAATACTAGAATGTAGATTTTTGTTTTGTTTATTTGTTATGACCAGTAGCGTTGCATTTCCATACAATTTATTGACCATATTCTATAAACATATGCTCACTTTTACAACCTGTTATCAAGTACTTATTGGTACATATAGGTTACGTGCAGAGTGAATGCATATTTGTGTGTGTATCATCACACTTATTGCTGATTAATGTCCATTGCTCAGTGATTTTAATAAAATTGAACTTCTTTTTTTTTTCTCCAAACAGTATATTTTTGGGGAGTTCAGCCCAGATGAATTCAATCAATTCTTTGTGACTCCCCGCTGTTTTGTGGAGGTAAGTATTAGCAAATCCCTTTTTAAAGAATTGCCATTACTTTATCTAAATGGAACTAATGCAGGAAAGAATCCTCAAAGGTGGACTCGTGTCAAAATGTTATTTTTTTTGTTGTATCGCATCCTGTTGTGTTCAACCACAGTTTTTGATAAACTAAAATTCAAAGCGCAATTTTCCACCCTCACTCTGGCCTTGCTAGTGTTGCGATTTGTTAAGTTAATGCAAACGTTGTCAAACATCCATGTGTAGCACATGTGTTATCAAGCTAGATGCAAAGGGAAAATGTCAACAACCAAAACATACTCTTCCTAGGGGAATATCAGGCTAAAATGGCTCTTTATAGTCTCTGAATTCGGTTGGCAGAATGCATGAGGTATCTCATTTGTGTCAAGGAAACTCTGTGAATATGATTTGAAGTACTTCAGTGTTTCTGTCACTGGGTGCACCTCTTTTGAAATAAGGTCTATGTTCTGTATCTCTAGTCTAGTTCTATGTTTGAGGTAGTGTTTCATGTACAAAGTATATGATGAAATATGTTGTTGGTGTGAAAGAAAAATTAAGCTTAACTCCTTTAATTTTACATTCCCCGGAGTGACAAACCTCATGAAGTAACTGTTTAAAGCTGCTTTTCTTTCTTTCAAATATATATTAAGTCTCTCTAAACGCAATCGTGCCATTCAGATTTAATGAATCCATATTTTATGCATAAACTTCATCAAATCTGCACACTGGAAAAAAACCTGCTCTTGTTGCATACGTTTTTTGAGGACCATAATAGTTCTCCTCATTAGTCTAGAGACCTTAGCGTCTTTGTTTGAGCTCATGAATGGGAATCGGTCAGTGGAAATGTGCCTACATCTTGTGTCCTTAATCACAGCCAAAGCCCAGTTCTGTTCATAACATGTCAGTCTGCTGTAGGACAAAGTCATTGCTTCCTCTTACTTTCTCTTTCAAAGATTGGTGGTTTCTGATAACGAAGTGTAAGAGAAGATTACAATAAGCTAGTGAGAACTCGTGTATGCATGAGTTGTCACCTTTTTGTTAGCTGAACACAGATCTGCTGCTAATGTGACGTTTTCTCTGATTGGTCCTCCAGCTTCCCCCATTCAATGATAAAGTGTCCTGCATCAGCCACTCCTCAGGTAAGAACAGAGCCTGACCTTACCCTATACCCTGTAAGGAAATACAGACATGGAAGACCTAGTGTTTCTGTGCACATACACACAAACATACATACATACACACACACATACACACATGTGCTGGCACATACTGAAGTGACATTTTAACCGCACGGCAATCGGTCTTCACAAGGCCTTTCTGTCCAGGAAAAGATACACTTTACCCTCGTCTGAGCACTCTTGATCTTTATCTTGATTTGTATCAATTATTCAGGAAGTTACTGCACTCCTGCTGTGCCTTACATTACGGAGTCAATGAGACGGCAGGTTTGCGGTGAGTTATGGGTCCAAAACATGGTGCCTTATTCCTCCTCCTTCCGCTGCCGAACTCAAACCCGAGTTTCTAAACACTGATGGCTTTCTAAACCTCGCCCTTTATTATTACTCTCATTCTTGCCTGTACGTATGATCTGTGAAGCTTTTTGCATGCTTTAGATGCCATTAAATGTCTTTCTGGCATAAAACAATGCATTTTGCACAGCTGTGCTTCCAGTTGACTCCAAGTTGATTTTAATATCTCTTTCCTCATTTTTTTTTTAAAGATTATTATTCTGTTGTGTTTAATCCCTCAAACACACTCACTGAATGTATCTGGACAGAACTGCCTCTATATTTCCTTTGCTGGGTGCAATGATGGTTGTGATGGGCCAGCCAAGCACAAATTCTTTCTTTCTTTTTTTTGGTATTGATGGTATTCAATTAACACTGCAAAATTGGCCTGGTTTGATCCCAACTCTGACTACTTCTTACTCTCTATGGAATGAAAGCCCTTTGAGTACTAACAGGATTCTCTAGTAATACACAGGGGTTACTGAAGCATCTCACAGAATGACCTAACCAGCACAGAAACATTTACCTTACTGACGTATGGCCTAAACTGGATCACTCAGTATTGATGTCACTTGAAATTACTAACGCTGTTCCCATGTTCATTTTGAATTTTTACCTCCAAATATTTAAGCGTCTGTAGTTAGCCTAACATCTGAAGAAAAGTAGTTGTACACATTACATTTAAAGTTTCACAAGGTAATGATGGATGATCATTTACTCTTTTGACATCATATAATAATTGCTTCTAGGTAAAAAGTACATCGCTTTAGCTTATGTGATGGTTAGGTTTGAGTTCAACCTTTGTGGCCATGAAGGTGAGTTTCGAAAAGTAATAAAAGTATACAAATAAAGTACACTGGACTAGTTTTGAGCATAAAGAGAATGTGTCCCTTGCCTCTGGAGGACATGGTCCCTTGCCTCTTTAAGGCTGCCCCATATCTGATTGATTTCTTTTCCCTCTTGTGTAGGGGAAGACTTCCAGCACATTGAGTTTGGCGTGGACGAGGTGATGGACTCTGAGCCTGTCGGGGTTAATCCCATGTACAAAGTGTCCAGCACCCTGAACCCCCAGGCCCCAGAGTTCATCCTGGGCTGCCAGCCTTCCCAGAAGGCCATGCCTACAGCCATGCCAGAGCCGGACGTCCCCGACGGCACAGACTTCAACTCCATGGACTGCCAGGACTCTGAGCCCTCTGCTATGGACAGCGCCCAGGCCTGCCAGGAGATGGACGGTATGGGTGGCAGCTTGGGTCAGCGTGAGCGCAAGAAAAAGAAAAAGCGCCCGCCGGGATACTACAACTACCTGGAGGGCTCGGGCGGGAGCCACAGCAGCGGTGCGATGTCGGATGGGCCCCTGAGCTCGGGATTGGTGAACGGACACTCGCTCGGCACCCCCAGCCTGACCTCGGAGGACACGAGCCCCGAGGGGCTGTCAGGGGCTGAACTTGGCACCCCGAGTCCGACCACCACCCCCAGTGTAGCCTCCGCGACCACCACCACCACACCTACAGCGGCTCCTGCCCATCAGAGGACTTGTGCCAGCCCTGATGAATCTGGGGCTGATGAATCCGGGGCTGCCTCCTCCTCCTCAGACGGCAACAACGCTGCCTCGTCGTCGTCGTCCTCCTCTTCCTCCTCCTCTCAGAGTGGCGCAGTGGCAGATGGGCGCAGGACTGCAGAGCAGCCGGCCGAGAGGCCTGAACTGCTGGTGGGCGGTGGGCACAGCCCCTGCCCCACCTCCCCACCCCCCCTGCTGGCTGATGCAGCCAGCCCCCTTGCAGCTGCCACTGCCGCTACTACTGAAGAGAAGGAGGAGGAGGTCACAGACAGTGGGGTAGCCAATGGGCTGGCTGGGCCCGGCTCTGCAGATGGACACGAGGATGACTCCGGGGCAGGGGCGCCACAGAGCTCCCCCGCCTTAGCAGTGCCCCCTGCTGGTGCCCAGCCACTGGCGGAGCAGCCTGCTGCGCCAGCGGCACCAACTGCGCCAGTGGCACCCTCTGCCAACCCGCCCAAGTCCTGGGCCAGCCTTTTCAAGAACTCCAAGCCTCTGCCAGGGGGCCCGCAGGCCTACGTGGAGGTGAAGAACGTGCCTGCAGTGACGGCTTCGTCTCCGGCTGCAGCTGAGGTGCCTGAGAAGGCTGGAGAGGTCCGGGAGAGCCCTGTCCCCATGTCAGAGGACCCAATGGCCCCCAAACTGGCAGGTAATGTACAGGGCGGTGCCTGTGTTGCCCACAGCAAGCACAGAAATGCATCATTTGGGTTTTCATTTCAACCATGTTTTAATTTGAAGGTGTAAAAACACATGTTGCATCAAATGTCTTGCACAACCAAAATGTGGGAAGTCTATGTGTGTTGATTTTGGTTTTGTCAAGTCTCACAAGGTATAGATAAAAAGTGCCAAACCTACTCTAATTTGTTTAAGATTCAGTTTGGCCTGAGAAGCAGATGTTTCTGTAATTGATTGAAATGAATCAAGTACTAGTTGGAGTAGTATTTTTTTGGAGCCACTGGGTGGCAGCACCATTGTATTTGTTTGAATCTCTCTACTTTGGCTGTGTCAATCTCTCTCTTACAGTTTCACTATTATCCTGACCTTCTTTTTAACAATCTGTGTTTGAAAAAGGGAAAATCATAACTAATGTTGTAAAAACTTGTTGGTGAGTTTTTGTATTTTTATTATTTCATGGTAGTAACAGGTATTGAAACACAAGACCAGCACTCAAAGTTTATGACGGGGAGTTCTCCAGAGTTTGGCCATGCGCTGACCTTCCTTGTGCATATCCAGGATGCCGCATAGCGAGAAGGTTCTGGATGGTTTCGCTGGGGGATGACATGCCTTTTATTTATCAAAGAGCCCCATTGTTTTGAAGTATGTAATACCATTTGGTCCCTGATTTGGTCGTCTCTCCATGCACTCAGGCCATTGAGGGAGTGCAGGGATAAAAGTAACCACACAACCAATGACATTTGCGCTCTCCACTTCACTGCCACATTGACAACACCATCAATTTAAAGCTTTTAGACTTCAGTCCGGGCTTTCCCAAATGTGAGCCTGATTGCTGATGGAAATGTAAAAATGTTGCGCCTGAGCCTTAAGACAAGCCTAATTGCCTACAAACGTCTCACTCTGTTTCCCACTTACTCATGTTCCACTGAAATGTTTGGAACATTGGGCTTAGGGAAGGCCTGGGAAGACTTGGATCTTCTCTCAGGTTTTATTTGGTACCGGTGGATTTTGTCCTTGCAGTATCTCTCTGCTGGGAAGCCACTGGTGATTCATGATGTGGCAAAGCTGTCACTGGCTGCAGTCTATGGCATGGCGAAGTGTCCGTGAGTCATAAGTTTTAAAGGATTACTTTCTGAATATTCAAATGGTGTCGCACGGGGACATGCTTGCCTTGATGATTGTTAGTGACTGAGGTGGTAACCTTCCCATCTTGTGCTGTTTCAAAATGTCCTGTCTCCCAAAGCCAAGGAACAGGAACAGGCACTGAAGTGTAATAGATATATGAGAATTTGTGGGATGACATTTCCTCAGTAAGAATTCTGCTTGCCAGATCCACAAGAGGCATTCTTTGTGGTGCAGTAGTTGCACGTAACAAGTGTCATGTACCATTGTGTACCTGGAACTCTATTTCTCTGTACAGGCTTAATTTCAAGAATGGTTGTCTCTTCATAAATTGTATCTGTTCCTGTTAGCCCCCTAATAACCACTTAATAAATAAATCACTACTTCTGCCCCCCATCCTTTTCGCAACTGGAATTTTCCGTCTTTGTGCTTAGTTAGAGGTTTTTGTCTGCTGGCTAAATTTGGTACAGTGTACTAAAGCCTTAGTACTGACTCCCACATGGAAGTCTAAAATGTTGTTACCTCAGCTAGTGTCCTTGTGTTTGGGCAGCACATTTAATCTGAAATGGTATTTGTAACCCCAGTGTCTCTTAAAGGCTTTGTTAGTCCCATAAGTGGAGAAAAAGCTTGTAGATATATGGCCCCATCAGTGATTCAGAGAGGAGCACCCTACTCACCTGGTTGGTTTGCACTTCTCTGGTTCACCGTCCGCCCAGACAGAGTTGCCCTCTGCTTGTCCTTGTAGGCAGGTAGTCTGAAGTACAGCAGGTGGCTCCCAGTCATTTAAAACACCATTAAATCAAGACCGTTTTCAGAATTGGTACATTTTAATTTCTGCAGTAGTAACTTTGCGTGTAGGAGAGCCATCTGAGCTTGTGTGTGTTTGTTTATTAACATGATGACTCCGCCACCTCTACATGTCTGATCACGTCACATTGGTGGAAAGTGTTTCACTGTATACAAGATGGTATCCTTTATTATAATGAAAGCAAATTACTTAATACAATAATGCTTTTAAACTACTGTGTCTGAACTTGGTTTTCAAATGACAATAGACCACAAAATCTGACTTTAATGTGTTAATTATGTGTGACATGTTTTCTTCTACCAGCAACTGCAGGATATTAGCCTCTATTTAATATGTTACCAAGAAATATGTTGTCTTAATAGTTGTTTTCTGTCTGTTGATGCATTTATTTGATTTCTTTTGGATTTAAATTTGTTAGCTGAAAAACTGTATGTAGTAATAATGAAGTGATGTAATGTTCTGAATGTAGGCTTGGTACAAATTTAGTTTTTTTCTGATATTGTACTAACAGTAAAAAAGGAGTGATCACAGCTTGCCAATATTAGCATTGAATCGGTATTGACATCGATACTGACATTATGGAATGGATCGAGCATCGGTTAGATTTCACCAATCTGCGTCCGATACGGTTACCTAGTCATTAGGCTATAAAATTGTGATGTAAAACTTTTCTTACAACCTAATTTGAACAAACCTTAAAGAATGTTGATGTCCAAATGTCTCCATTAGGGTTCATTGGCCTTTAATGCAACCCGTAAACTACTTTTTTATGAGGGAGTTGAGAGCGTTTCCTGTTATGTGGGCATGTAAACTGGGGAATCGATAGCTTGATGGCTAATAACAGACGTGTCTGTGATTTGAACATTTTGTAAATCTTGGTGCCTCTTGCAGCTCCATTTCTTCTGGCCTCCTGATTGTAGTATAATGTTATGCAGTCTGACATACTCACTGCCACTGCTTTATGTCCCATTTGTTTGGTGTCAGGTGCGTGATTAGATGGATGAATGACTATTTCTTGCTGAAATGTAACAACTTGCTTCTTGCTTTCCCAGAACTTATTGAGAATGTGAAATTGATACACAAACCAGTGTCTTTGCAACCCAGAGGACTGATCAACAAGGGAAACTGGTGCTATATCAATGCTGTATCCTTTTTCGTCATATACCTGACCTTCGTGACCGTATGCTGTCGTCCTTGTGTATCGTCTGCTGAGAGGTTTACAACGCCTTAACTCACGCCCTAAAGACCTTGCAGGCCCTGATTGCATGTCCCCCCATGTATCATCTGATGAAGTCTATCCCCTTGTTCAGTGAAACCCAGAGACCATGCACATCGACACCCATGATGGATAACTTGTGAGTCAAGCTGCGGCTAAAATGTTAATAGGATTATCTTCATTTCCGTCTAAATCAGGGAAAACGCTACATCATTGCATGTCTCATTGATGAGAAGTGGAAACGTTAGGCCAGCTCTGGAGGAGCAGATTTTCATACAATCAGACTCATTGTCAGTTGTCAGAAGTGATTAGTCTCCAGGGTAGAGTGAATCATACTCTGTACCGAGCAAGGCTTCTTTTCCAGCGTGTGATTTGCATTGACATGGTCATTTGTGTTGTTCCATTATGTCCTCCTCCTTTAGTGTTCGGCTCGTGAATGAATTCAGTAATATGCCTGTGCCCTCTAAGGCTAAACTGCAAGGTAAAGAACTCTACTGCTCTACTTAGACATTTGAAAAGTGTGTTGTGTGGTGCATTTAAGATTATTGACATGAGCATCTACTTTTCTCCCCTAGGTGCCGGAGAAAAAGTCATAAAAGACATTCGGCCTGGTGTCCCTTTCGAGCCCACCTATATTTACAGACTCCTCACACTCATCAAATCAAGCCTCTCTGAGAAGGTAAGTAGAGCTATACGCCTCTCATCAAGGGTTTAGAATATGTGCTTCTTTCTTTTTTTTCTGTTTATTAGGGTTAGGTTTATTTGGGTTTATTTGTAGCCTTACCTAGTGAAGGAGAACTGTCTATTACCTGAATGTCCTGTGCTACCTGGAAGAATTTGCACCCCCACACACACTTACTCAGCATTGCAGAGAAACCACCTACCAAACAAGGATTTCAGGCGTACTCTGCATTCTGAGTCAGATCTCTTTAACGAGCGGATGTAACCGTGATAAAGCACCTCTGAGGCATGCATGTCTCTTGTGGTTTGGTGTTAGTCAGGCCTGGTCACTTGACTGCCTCCCTCTACCTGTTGCCTGGCTGTGTGAGAGAGTACTGTGCCGAGTCAGTGTTGTGTGTGTGTGCTTGCTGAGTTGTGCTAATTAACAGGCTGTCGCTACTCTCTCAGGGGCGGCAGGAGGATGCGGAGGAGTACCTGGGATTCACCCTGAACGGCCTGCACGAGGAGATGCTGGCACTGAGAAAGCTCATCTCTCCAACGGAAGAGAGTAAGGCTTTTCAGATTTCACCACGTGACAAACATTAAGCTTGTGTGGACTCATTATTAGTGGGCAGGAAATGTAGTCCTCAACATCTAGTTGTGAGCCAAACTCCATGCTTCAGATGGTGATTGGGACAACATTGGGCAATCATTTGAAGGTTAAATGTTTGATTAGTCAAGGGCTGGCTCTCGGGGCCATGTGTGTGAGTGTTTGAACAATCAAAGCAAAGCATTTGAGAAACATGCACTTTCAAACTGAATTTGTTTGTCGTATTCTAGGAAGAAGTGTGTGTTATCAGACGTCTTTTTGAGCCTGGATGTATGTGTCTGTGTCTGAACAGAAGAATCGACGCCGAACGGCCCTGACTCTCAGCAGGGACTGGCAGACGAATCTGCTGAGAAGGACGAAGAGGAGGGCAGTGATGATGAGTGGGAGCAAGTGGGCCCCAGGAACAAGACCTCCATCACCCGCCAGACAGACTTCATCCGCACCCCAATCACAGACATATTCGGAGGCCACATCAGGTTAGGGTTCCAAAGCACTGGCAACTATTTCCATTCCACCACAGAGTGGCTCTCACAACCAATGTGGCTGGTTCCTGGAAAGAGGGAGGAGACTGCGTGCGATGCAAGTCATCCTCCACTGTAAAGCAAAACAGAGTTGAGAACCACTGCACCAGCGGCACCCATGTCCTTTCTGTTGGCTGTGGCTGCGGTGTTTTGGTAGGCGCGTGGGAGCTGGGAGAGTATGGCAAGAGTGGTGCCATCCTCTGCTAATATTGGCCTAGCAGCCAGCCCGGCCCCATGCTGAAACCTCTGCGGTTTAAAGCATTATAAACAGGTCTGCCGCCAGCCACCAGATGAGAGCCATTTGACTCTGCGTGCTCTTTCTGTAGAAGGGCTACGTCTCCTAGAAAAAGCCACTGTGGCCAACGTGACGTGGTTATGTTCGTCTACTGACGCAGGGTGCAAATACAACTACTATAATTTGTAAAATATCTCTACATGTCTTTCAATTCAGGGAGGAGGGTCATCTAATCAGGATTGTGTAATATTTTGTTCATTAAGATTAGAGGTATTAGACTATTTTTTTCTGTTTCCACAATTAAGCCTAACCATGTTGACCTATTGATTTAGCTCAGATGCACATTTGATATTCAATAGAAATCATGTTGCCTGATTTATTTATTTGTTTTGAGTATGAGGATCATTGTGGCCTTGCCCTGCGTGGCTTTTCCAAATAAATGGCTGCCAAACTTCCATTTGTGTAAGTCGTTTTGGAGAGAGGAACGTCAGGGAATAACCAGGCTGTTTGGCAACTGGTTGCCTGTTCCACCAAAGTGTGTAACATCCTTTCTAACTGCATCTTATTCTGTGTGTAGGTCGGTGGTGTACCAGCAGAGCTCCAAGGAGTCGGCCACCCTCCAGCCCTTCTTCACCCTGCAGCTGGACATCCAATCAGAGAAGATCCGCACCGTCCAGGAAGCCTTGGAGACGCTGGTGGCACGCGAGTCCGTTCAGGGCTACACCACTAAAACCAAGCAAGAGGTGGGAGTCCCAGTCACACACCTAATGCAGAGCAATCTATGGACCTTTTGAAGCTTGGTGTTTATTTGTAGTGCGTTTTCCTTGAACCAGTCCATGAGGATAAAGTGTCGGCTGAGCTATAATAGCAAATCAACCACCTCAAATGTACACTACACTACACACAATAGTTTGGAATCACCCAGAAAATGACATGTTTTCCAGGAAAACTCACTCTTCAATATAGTGGAGACATTGACAAAGTTAGAAAATTATAATTACTTCTTGTAATAATACATTTTGTGCTTTCATTAAAGAACTCCCCATTCGTAGCTATTATAAAGTTTGTAGCATTACAGCTTCACTGCATCTTCACTGAATAGGTCTTGCATGATTTGTAGCAATAATTTGGGGCTCTCGTGTTGTAGGATAACATTGGCTCCAATAAGGTGCCGTCCACAGGGTATGGCATGGTGATGTAGTTATGGTGAAATGTAGTCATAGCCGTCCTTGTTAAAGATTCCTATTACTCTGTACAAAACCACCGACAATCACAATTCCGTTACTGTACTTGAGAGATGGTGTCAAGCACTCCTCTGGCATATTTGTTCTGCACCTCATAAAGTTTCTTCTCTGTAAACACCTCAACTTATTTTCAATCATCTTCCACCAAGTATCCGTCTTTCCTTTTGCCCACTTTTCCACTATCATTGGCTAGTCAGAAGGCCAGCATTCAAGAGCCTCTTCAGCCTCTCTGCTGATTAAGAGACTGGTGGTTTTTTTGGGCAATATTTCCTAAAGCTTCCAGCTGAGGACCTGTAAGACATCTGTTTTTCAAACTAGATATTCTGATGTTCCTATCCACCTGCACTGTTGCGTACCGGGGCCCTACACTCCTCTATGTATCCTGCTTAAAGCCAGTGTGTACTGTTCTGTGAAGGATGCTGTGCTCACCTTAAGTAAGAATCTCAGTTTGTAGCCAATATCTAGCCTTCGTTTCTGAGAACAATAATAGACTGACGGGTTTCTGTAGAAAACTCTTTGTTACTGACCTGCTGATGCTCCAGATACTCAAGAAGCCCAAAGAGGAAGTTTCGTTGCTTCAATAAACAGCACAACAGTCCTTAGCCACACAAACATAATTGCAAGGGGGGGTGAATTATCTTTTTAAACATGATCATTTAGGACGAGCTTACATAATATGCCACTAAAGCACAGGAGTGATGAAGAAATTTGGTCTTTTATGCAGTTATTCCTTTCAAAATCATTTACAATATTTGCTATGTTTATACTATATTTCTGATCAATTTTAGGTTATTTTAATAGAAAATAATTCAATGATTCATTTATTTTTGTTAAAAAACAAGGACCTTTCTCAGTGATCCCAAAGTTTAGAACAGAAGTGTATGTCCAGTGGACCTGATATACCTCCAGACCAAGGTGGTAAATATGAATCCTTCACCTCCTACCAGCTCCAGGCTGACCATCGGTTGTTTAACCACTGTATGTCCATGTAGACTAAACGTCAAGAGTTGGACTAACGGCACCACTGCAAAATGACAGACTGAGACTGTAGGGTGGAAACATGTAGATATTTACGTTAGAATACTCTTAAAAGCAAACTAGCAGTGGAAACCATTTAGACTCGAGACCGATGTAGATCATATCATTCTTCACCTTAGGTCATAAGGTTGCGATAGTTAATATTGGAGGTCATCCTGTCTTTCCATTAAACTGGATGTCTTAAAAGTGCACACTGCTAAGATAACCACAGCCCTATTGTGTTTGTCAACGTCAGTCTTAAAATGCCCAAAGGTTTAGACAGTGCCCGTGTTTGTGCAGTGTCCTCCTGGTCTTTCCTCCATCTCGCCCCGGAATTGCACTGATTGTGATTCCCCTCGTTTGGAGTGGCTGTCATTTTGTTTGGCTGAAGACATGTTTTGGGTAGTGAGGAGTCTGATCTACAATCCCTCCCCCCACAGACCCTCCAAAGACAGCGTTACTCAGGACATGGCCACTGAGAAACTGTTTATGCTACATGTCCCTCCCTGGCCGCAGAGCTCCAAAACACTGATGTTTCCTAGTCAGGACGTAGTAAAGGCTTGTCCCGTGGTGCCACAACCTCATGTTCATAGAACACAGATGAAGGCCACATCTGTCCACCAGCTGGCACAATAGACCTCTCTGCTCTTTTCCACACTTTCATTGTTTGTTTCCTTTTCCCTCTTCTATGGCCTTTGTTTTGCAAGACAGCAAGTGCCTTTTGTTACAGGACTTGCTGAGGATGCAGATTCGCAACAGCTAATTGTTACACAGTCTGGATTTAGACGTTTACTGTGATTTTGTTAACGGCTTCGGGTTTGGAAATGGGCCCAGTTCTTAGATGTGTCTTGGTGGGGCAGGGTTTGCTGGCTTTGTGGTGGTTGTCCCTGATAGAGTGGGTGGTGGTATCCAACTAATATGGTTCCCTCTGATGTGTGTTTGCATGTGTGGGTAATGGTCGTTTGATCTCCTTTCTCTCCTGTCTTAGATTGAGATCAGCCGGAGAGTTACCCTCGAAGAGCTGCCGCCTGTGCTGGTTCTCCACCTCAAAAGATTTGTGTTCGAGAAGACTGGCGGTTGTCAAAAGCTGGTCAAGAATATTGACTACCCTGTAGATCTGGAAATCAGTAAAGGTATGTCCATGTTTGATACCAAAATTTAGTTTACTCACCATTTTTTTTTTATCACACTTTTGTTTTGCAACTAGAGGGAACTTGATGTGTTCCATTATTGAGTAAGAAACCACATCCTTGGACCCTGAACATTTTGTGCTTGCTTTCAGACCCTATGGTTCCTTACTTTATGTTCATCAGTCAAACTAGCTATTCCCTCAGCTGCCATGTCCCCAACCCATCATGGGCTAATGTGCTGAGTCACATACCATAGCAGATTCTGCAGTGTGAGCAAATGTGGCCTTATGAAGCATCACCAAATGTGCATGTTTGCCTGCAGAAAATCCAGTGTTTACAACACACGTTTTCATTAACTGACAGAGGCCAGCTCTAATATTTATAGACATTTTGTAATCCCACTTACAGCCCATCCTCCTACACCTCCATGATTCACACTCACCACCAGAACAGAACAGGGCTAAATGAGTGCCTCTGAGAACACTGGCTTTATTTTCTCTGCGTGTTCCCCTCTGGAGGAAACCTGAGCTCCCGCAAGATAGAACGTTGACCAAAATACACAGCTAAGCTTGGGGGAGCCGTCTGCCTCCTCTTCAGAAATTGGGCCCAGCTTGTTTAGTTTCCTGCTGTTAAAAGTAGGCTATTCCAGTTAGCGGCCAACGAGTCCCGCCTGCCATCCTAGCCCACTTGGGCTGAGAGCAATGTGTCTGTGATCTGCACGTCGTTTTCCAAATGCCACAAATTATGTTTTAAATGTGGGGTTTGTTTTGGTGTCTAAACGAAGGTGTAATAAATGCATTGCATTGTGTCAGTTTATTTGTGTCCCTAATGTGCTCTTTTATGAATGGTCTTCTTTCAGATCTTCTGTCTCCTGGGGTGCGGGGCAAAATATTCAAAGGCCAAAGAACCTACAGGCTCTTTGCAGGTGGGTAATCTTTATTGGTTAACATGCAGTCATTCTCTATGTGGGTGTTTGGTCAGACCTAAGCCATTTTCAGACATGGACTGCAACCCTGGATTTATCTAGACATTACCTGGAGGGGCTAAATGGGAAAATGGAAGTGGTCAGAATCCGTTGGACTGGACAATAAACAGACTTTACCCTGCTAGCTCCCTGGTACAAAGTCAGTGTAATGTCCGATTGACCCCACGTGTAAATAAAGCAGGTAATTGTCCGCAGATTTCAAAGTGGGAGAGTGGGCATGTTGGCACCCCTCGCCACATGGATGACACAGGAGAGAGACAAAGTGACAGACTAGTATTCATTTTCAACAAGAGTATTTTCAATACTGAGTGATGCAACACGGTGACAACCAATATGAGTGAAGGAAGCGAGAGACGTTGCTGAAACAAATGATACATTTTTTTTAACTATGTATAAGTCTAATGTTAGCTACCTAGCGTTAACAAACTAGCTAGCTAGCTAGCTAAACTGAACAGCAACACTCACAAATTTGAATGTAACGGTAGTTGGTCATGTTGTCTCCGCTATGTCGTCCATGTGACTGTACAGTAAACCAAGCAGAGTATTTCCAGAGAACGCGTCTGACATGGACAATCTCCTGTTGTGTGAAAGGGCAACTCCGGACAATGTCCGGACCTGATTCTCTAGGCATTGAGTTCATATAAGAAAACCGCACTAGCGGATGTGCCAGCAGGCCTGTTATCAGTTTTAAAACATCTGTAAATAAAAAACTGGATGAAACTGAGCTGAATGGAAGTCACTGCTGTTACCTTTTAAGAAAAACGCAAAAAGAAGCCCTACTATTATGATCTAATTCATGTTTTGAATTGTGCAGCTAGAGAGATAAAAAGCATGAGCGCCTTAAAAGGTCGACAGTGTGCAAGCGCTATTGAAAGGGATGCAACCTCCCTGTTCCTCTGACCAAATTGCGGATTACAAGTCTCTGGCAAAGTGTGTACAATTCCGAATTTGTACTGCCATAAATAGTGTACAATTCATCTTCAAGTCTGTCCACTGTACACCAACCAGCCCTCTGGTTTTCAGTGCCAAATTGCATTCCAAGACGCGCTTCACTTCTGTGACATCTTTGGTGCTTCTAAGGTAGGAGAATCTAGGTCAGTTTGATGTATTGACGCTAACTGGAAGGCTTCTCTGTCATATTTCTTTCAGTGGCATACTTGGACTGGTATATCATTTTGATTTCCAGATTTTGCACTTGAATAACAGCAAGGCCAAGTACTTTTTGAAAATTTGGGAACAACAATAAAAAAAGTCCATATGATCCCTGAGGAGGAGGCTTCCACTGACTTGGGATGGAGTGGAAGCCTCCTGTGGCCAGCCTGCTGAGGCAAGAGGACCTGCTCTGCTCAGGATCTGCTTACGGTCTGTCCCAGCAGCAGACCCTCTCCCATGTCTGCAAGAGAGGTGCCCAGTGGGTCTCCAGGGGCCCTCTTAGTGGCACTGGCTCTCAGATGTCTGATGTTTCCTCTGGATCTCAGTGCCCCTCACCCCACATAGGGCTCACTCCTGCTCACATGCAGGCATTCTACTTCCCTTGTCGATAGGGCTGCTTATTGATCTTGACTAAATGGTATCCCATCAATTATTTGGGGGGGTTGGGGGTACACTCCAAATGGAGGCTTTTACTTTTAACCCCTAGCAACTGTTGCTATAACACTGCTTACATTTTCCTGAACCCCCCTGCCTTCAGTGATCTTTTGGGAAATGCAGTGGAAAGCTCCCCGCTTTTGCAATAGGAAGGACAAAGTATTCCAGTACAAAATGCTAACCATTCTGGAAATCTTAAGTGTGCATGCGTATGCCTCTGTCTTGCCGTGTGCAATCAAGGGAACCTGGGTAAGCCCAACTTGCTATGTTTACTTGCCAAAAGATGCAATCTCATTCCTGTGTTGACCCAGTCAGAGCACTGTCCATGCATAACAGATCCTGGAAAACTGTAAACCACCACCCCACACTCATGGTTTCACTTAAAAGCTTGAATAAGACCTTATCTTAAATCAGGATGCTTGTTGCAAGTTGTGTGTTTATACAATGCAGGGAGCAAGGGCCAGAAAGTAGGAAAAGTCACTGTGGATGAATGTCCCAAGGGCTTAGTTAAAGGAGATATCCAGGTGCATCAGAGCTCCAGGGTACTCGTATAAATTAAGACCACATTTTCAAGGTGAACACTATCCACTACATGAACATGGTCTCCATGGGTTTGTTTACATTTGCATACAGAGTTTTTGCTTGGATTTAATTCTGTATATTGATGAATTTACATCATACAAACATACATGGCTTTGCTTTTAGAGCTCATAATACAGTGGACACTGGGTCCTGTTCTTGGACAAGTCTTCGTTGTAGGGTGTAGTACGATGCCAGAATTAATATGCAGCACATGACTTGTACAGAATGAATGTACACCATTTATTTCTGCTCTTAAATTATGATTTGAGGAAGTGCTTGCTGATGAAGTACGAGGTTCTTACAGTTTTTAAACAATGTAGGCGACTAGTTTTTGTAACCTCTTCATTCATTTTCATGGCATGAAATAATGAGTGCCAAATGTAATGTTGCTAATGATGATAGGCAAGGCTCTTGTTGTGTTTTAAAAATGTTTTATATACAGTCTAACTTTTTGGTAACTTGATACCTGCATATTCATCTTTTGTTCCATCTCTTTGTGCAGTTGTGTATCACCATGGGAACAGTGCTACAGGCGGCCACTACACTACGGATGTCTTCCACATCGGTCTGAACGGCTGGCTGCGCATCGATGATCAGGCAGTGAAGGTCATCAACCAATACCAGGTGGTGAAGCAGACTGCGGAGCGCACTGCCTACCTGCTGTACTACCGTCGCGTTGACCTGCTGTAGAAACCACAAGCACACACACACACACACACACACACACACACACACACACACACACAAAAGCACACCTCAGTACACCTCAACAGAAACAGATCTACATAAACACTCAAACATGTACACTTACGTACGTACATAAACACACACACACACAGATGCTCACTAAGACACATTCACATTTATTTCAACAGGAACACTGCCCAACTTCTTATCTTGCAAGATTTTCCCCTCCCCCCTCGCCCCCCTGCTTGTCCTGAGAGCCAGCTTTTTACCAGCGGCACCTTTTTCCTTTAATATTTTTTGGAAGTGAAAAAGACATTTCTAAAAAAGTAGAGTGGGAACACTTTCCAGAGATGGTTTACTACGGGGCGTATGGCCCTGAGGAGTCCACGGTGCACAGCTGTGGGGACGTGGGGGGGACTGCGGGGCAGGTTGGGGTGGGGGGCTGCTTTGGGTGAGTGGGTGGGTATGGAGGGTTTGGACAGTACGGACCCAAGACTCTTTAGACCTCAGCCTCACTCAGACTGGGCACAGTGGATTCACTCACAGTAAGAACTCTTTACCTGGTGAGGCTGTAGCTGATGGACTGCTGGAAAGAAGTTGATATTTTTTTTTCTCTTTTTCTTTGCTTTATTTTTTTTTTTAAACAGCATAGAAAAATCAAAGTGTTTTGCATTTTAGCGTGGGGAGTTGTTGGCTGAAATTATTTTCTTTTCTTTTCATATTTTAATTTTTTTTGCAGCGGTTTAAAAAGAAACATGATCCTGTTGAAAAATTTCTGACCAGAGCATAAATGGCCCTGCACCAGCAAAACTACCGCAAAGTTGTGTGTAGATCTTACACGTACAAAGTCTTTCTGTCTAGCAACTTTTGAAGCAGGATGCTACTCCTGACCGCTCACCACCACCACCTCCTCCGACTCCGACTCCTCTTCCTCCTCCTCCTCCTCCTCCTCCTCCTCCTCCTCCTCGTGACGCTGATGCTTTCGAAACTAGGTAACACTTGAGCCATGGAAGAGAGCTCAGGAGCGGAGGTGCTCAGGTGCGCTAAGACAAGCGGGGCTTCGTTATTTGGCGAGAGAGCCCTGGTGTGGTTTCTGGGTGTAGAGTTTAGAATGATTATCTAACAATTTTATTGCGCTTTAGGAAATAAAAGATTAAAGATTATAAAAACTGCTTCTGTGCACGTAAGAAAATTGTTAAAAAGTGATCAATAAGAGATGTGGATGTGCAGATGCACATTTTTTGCAGATATGTCAAAAAAAAAGTTGAAAAAAAGAAAAAAAGGCGAAAAAAAGACATTTTGGTGATGGCCCTCTTTACAGCTCCCTACCGAGTGGTTGTGCTTGTTCTTCGGCTTTCTGTGTACGCATACACTTGAGAGAGAGAGATGACTGGCGAAGGTCTCATCACATCAACTTCAGATACCCCACCCCTCCATCTCCAATTGTTTTTTGTTTGATTCTATTTAGTTTTTTTGGTCCCTGAAGTTTAGTTCTGAATGACTGAGGTGCCATCTGCCCACTGGGTTGGTGATTTCTGCAGAGGCAAAACCTTAGAGGTTCTCATCATCCCCGTCCTCGTCCCAGAGACAGACAGCTGCCTTAGCATTGGCACAGTTCAACGTCAGCGTGCGTGCGTGCGTGCGTGCGTGCGTGCGTGTGTGTGTGGTGAGTGTGTGTGTGTGTGTGTGTGTGTGTGTATAACGTTCTCTGTGGAGGTTACCTCTGGTTTCTGTAGCTGATGCCATTTTGTTTTTCCTCTTGCGGCTCTGTTGAGGTGTTAAGAGACTGCGGCACTCAGCTTGGGAATCACGATTACCAATGATTGAATGCGCACAAGAGGCCCATCATGTTTGCTTTTGTGTAGAAGTCAGTGCTTTTCATTAATTATCTGAAATATTGGTATTCTTTTTTTTTTTTTTTAATACTATTGTTTTCAATCTCAATATTTCCCTCCATATGTTTCCCATGAGTTATCTTTGCCCACTCCTCACCGTCAGATTGCTGAATTGGTATTTTTGGAAAAAAAAAAAGGAAAAAAAAGGTAAAGCACAAGAATGAATAAAGTTATACAAGTTCTATGCTTGATAAAATGTATTTCTTTTTCAGCTTTTGCCAGTGTTTCTCCTCAAACTGGGTTCATGTGCAAAATGCGGGGCATACTATTGATTTTTTTTTATTCTCTTCCCCCCCCCCCCCCCAAATATTGTGAAGCTGCATTTGAGGTTTTTTTTTACCCCTTTCCAAGATGGCCGTATACTCTATTTATTTTTGGAGCTGACTAGCTCCTTTCAAATTGCTTTGTGGTTCATGTATCACAATGATGTGTACAGGCAATGCTAACAGCTTTGTGAAGAGCTTCAGTAATTGACACCACTTGCACACATATACGCACAGAAACACACACACACACACACTTGGCCATTGAATAAAGCAAGGTACACCAGCTTCTGGGAACAGGCCACTTGTGAAGTGGCTCTCACACTGTCCTGTCTCCAACCACAGGAACGCAGGGACGCTGTGAGCTCATTCTTTCCCACAGTGGAATATAGCAGAGCATGCATTTCAGATCTCACAGATGATCTCATTATGTCCGCCCCCACAGCACATCCACACACACAAACAGTTATTTAGACGGGGGGGGAAACATATCAAATTGCTGTAGTTATCCTGTTTTACTTCGTTCACCCATGTTCAACTATTGGAAGACGCTACCTTCAGCCGGACGAATGGACAACTAACTGATATACTAGTGCGTTTGCAAATGTTGCTTATCTTAATGAGGTCGGAAGTTTGAACTGCGCTCACTTTTGATGCCCTTTTTTCCTTCTCGAGGCTTTGAACACCAGTTGACCTTCAAGCATTCTAATTTGGGTTTCTGCATTCTGTGGACATAATGTGAAGTAAAACATCCCCAAATGAAACCAAAGTATACGGAACTTTGTTGTACACTGACCTTTGCCTCCTTGTGAATGAACTAAAGTAATGGAGAATCTTTACACTATTACATCATATATTGTGCTCACCAGAGTCAATTTGCCAGCCATTATTATTGTCACTATAGTGACTATGTTGGGAAGGGGGGGGGGGGAAAGTAAGTGGACCATATTAAAGTAAATGTCCTCATAATGTAAGTGTTGGTTCAGATGTGCAGATGCCTAAGTGGTCAGAACTGCTGCACTCATGGTGTCAAATGTTGATTTGTTTTTTGTTTAATTTGTTTTCTTTTCTGGGGAAATGGTTTTTAAAATAGAGGTTTGAACCATGCACAAAAAGCTCTTAGTCTTGTTGTACACGTTCAGCCTCAATTTATTTTCCCTTTCTTTCGATTTTTGTTACGATCAGGATATGTCCTGGCGTGTAGCTTCAATGATGTCCTCCTGTTCACTTTGTGCTTCCTAACACTTGTGTCTGCTGAGAGCTTGAAGTGTTGGGAAATCAACTTAAAATACAAACTATACTGTCTCATCTTCAGCCTACAGCGTTATTACTTTTTTTTTGTCAATTGTTCAAATAAAAACTTGTGGAGAAAAAAAAAGCTGTTTCTACTGAAGTGTAGTCAGAAGACTATACTGTGCTTTCAAATATGGGGATATTTGATAATTGCAGTCTTTCCACTCTTCTGACTTCCCTGCTGAAGAATGTGCACTGTAACCAAAAGAATGAAATAAAGAGAAACTGATCTTCACTCTGTTAGTATGTATTGTAGCCTCACAAAGTCCACTTAGCTGTAGGTTACTTTTAATCAGGTGATTTGAATGTGCTATCTATATCTGAACTTTACACTGACACTCAAAACCTTGATTGCAAATATTAAATTAGTCATCTATTCATCAGAAAATGAAGGGTATCAAAGACTTGCCCAGATTGTGATGCCAGCAACAAAGGTTTCAACATATTCCTGTTGTATTAACTAATCAGGACTATCTAGAGATGGGCCTCATGCCTGCCAGTTATTTGATGCAAGCACTGTACATTGTTGGGAATGGATAGTCATATAGTGAGCGAAGTTGACAAGGAATACTAGTACTGTTGAGTAAACCTTAAATACTGTGTGTAACTAATACAGTTCAGACTATAAAATATCTTTGGTCCATAAAGTATTTCTATCAGGACCAGAAATAGGTATGGTACTTATAGTAGTGTGTGATTCTCAAGACTGGTTTTGGTCTCTCAACCATAGTTATCAGAAGTCACAACCCCAAGTCTCTTAACCATTTATTTACAAGTCTACCCCTTTGTCCTGTCAGTGCCTGCAACCTCTGCTCCTGTTGAGGTGTTCTCATCATGATGCCTCAATGAGTTGGTGCTCTTCAAATGCAACCCTGCCGTGCAGAAGTGCATGAATAAAAACATAAATAAACCAAACAGTTGTTTATTCATGACAGCACCACGTTATCTGACCACAAGGTTCAATTATTGATTCGATTTTTTGTGCTTAATAACTATGGTTGCTTTATTGTTTTGTATTATTTTCCTCTTTCAAATTATCATGAATTGTGGTCTCAACTTATGTATTGCTTCTGAGTCTTGGTGTTTGCCATTAAGAATCTCGGTCTTGGCTAACATGGTCTTGCCTACAACACTGCATTCGGTTTGCATTTTGAGACTGTTGTTATAGCACACACATGATGAGTATGTATCTGCCACTGTCAGGCGTGCCACGGTTGTAGAAAACCTGTTTTCGAATTCAGATGTTAGTTTCCAGGCCTGCTGTTATCTTGAAATGTGATGTGTACCATTTTTGGGTTTCTTATCATTGAATGGTTTGGTGCATTCGTGGTGCTTTCTCTTTGCATTCAGACATATTTAGCCAAAAATATCCTTTAGGTGTAAATACATTATTTTTGTCCCTGTCTAGCAGCAGTTAACATGGTGTGTTGAGACAGACAGGTAACGCCAGTATGAGGTTACCTTTGCTCTCCCCATGAGCCTTGAGTGGAGGTGTATCAGGAACATTACCAAGTTGTGTGCTCCTGTAGGTGATATTCTCTCTTGGGTTTCCATTCAAAAGGGTTTAATGATGGGCTGCAGATCCATGTGCATTCACTGAGCAGACAAGCTGGTCCTGGTGTCCTCATTCTGTTACGGTCTACAGCTAGTCTGCTTGGTGGGTGTCATTGCCCACCCCGTCTACCCCCTATGTTTACTGCAGACCAGGTCAGATATACATTATTGAGGCCTGCCGTGCCTTTCGCTGGGGCTTTAACATGTAATTTTCCTTGTTCCACAATGCCACAATGTTACAGACCTTTTTACTGGCCCAAAGTGTGTGTGGAGAAATTGCTATCCTTTACAGCCGCAGGCAGACCACCTAAATGCAGAGATGGGTTCATCAAGCTGCACTGGCAAACCGTTTTACCGCCTCCCCTTTTTTAAAGGACTGAGTGGATTTTTATAGTCAGATCTCATTCAAAAGCGATCTGGTCAGCACTAATAGGCATGTTCCCCTGTGGACTTTGGCTCAAGCACTGAGTGGAAGAACGATCAGCTCTCTAAATATGAGAGAAGAAAAACAAGGTCTGGTGCCCCTCTTGGCTCTGTCATCTTTGATAACGTGCCGTCACCAGGGATCTCACTCAGTCAATCAACAGAGGTGTGGTGCTTTCTTTTCCATGTGGAGTTTATCATTTTTGTCACAGTGATCTTTGGACTGGTGTCTGGTTTTCCACATCATTTGATATCACTGTTTGATTTACTTAAGCTGGATGAGGCCCATGAAAAATGTTACACCCCAATGTGTTGGGTGCATGAACAATGAACATGGGATGTCTAATTGAAACTGAACCTGAACAATAACGGAGGTTCGTTTAGCTTCTTAGATCATATGACTCATCTGTGTCCAGGGATACCAAAGCTTCATTCCCTATTGTTTACATTTCATCTAGTTTTTATTGGCTTGAGTAAGGATAAGGCACGCAAAAGTGAAAGACTGCCATGACAACCAGACATGCATAAAAATATGCTGTTATTGTGGAGAGAGGGGTAAATTTGATACTTAAAACAACACTTTAACTCTTGATTTTAGGGCCTCGCGATCCTATAATTTGCGGTTTTATTTTCACTGATTGGTTCTTGGTCTTTCAGCCCACATGCAGTCCTCCTGCTCCAGTCAAACAAACTGTGGACCTTGAGAAAGGAATCCCAAACACTTGCTCAGATCTCACTCCAGGCACCAGCTGTTACAGTAGGCCTACTGTAATTCATCCTGTCCTGTGGCCGTAGCTGTACCATAGCTCTGCCTTTGTACAGTCCTGCTGTTTGTTAGGTCTGTCTCAATAAAACCTTACTGTTAGGTCTGGCACAACTTAAGCCTGCTGTTACATCAGTCGCAGCCTAACTCTGCTTTACTTCAGACTCCACTTTATACTCATTTCAGGTCTACCTGAGGTCTGTAAGCTTCTGTTTAGGTAGTTACCCGCTAGTGCAGACATAACTATCTCCTTAACACCTAAACTCTTACAAAGTTACAGTCAACTTCATTGCTAAGGTCCCCTTAGCCTTGGAGGTTTCTGGATGACTGAGTCATTGATAATTTGTTTTGGTATGTAGCTTATAACATTAGCTCATCAAGGTAATGCTCTCGCAGTGGGAATGGAGGCATTCAAGAACTACCTTTTGTCCCTGCAGCCTCCACATGGCCCAGTGAGGTTTGCACATAATCAGGGGATTTTAAATGGTCCCCCTCCTCTCTTGCAACCTTACCTTGTCTTGGAGAGAAAGAAACATCCCCTGGTGCCTGGTTATGTAATTGGACTAGTAGAACAGGAAGCTTTGGAGTGTCACGCCAGTTTTGAGGTACACTTGTAGCTGTTCAATCAGTGTGTCAGTTTCATGCACCTCCAGTGCCTGAACATGAACACATGTCACAGGGTATTCATTATGGAACAGCATACATGTATTCAATAGAATAATGGAAGTAGTATTCGGATTTGGGCAAATTGAGCCATTGCCAATATGTGCCATCTATATTAACATGTCAGGAAAATTCCAGTGATGTTGTCCAGCTCTGCTCATTATTTATCATTGCATGGGCTCAGCCCTGTAACCTTCTCGGGATATCGGGTCAACTTCAGCAAGAAATTGTAATACCTCTGGATTTTGACTAACAGATCTTTTTCCATTCTCTTTTTTGTAAACAGGACCTCAACCCTTCTGTGCTGTATGTTGTCTATTCATCTGCAATGTCCAGAAATAATCGAATATTCAGGCCCTCCCAACTCTGTCTGCTCTGAGTTCAGCCATTGGTCCTGATTGCCCTTGTGACCTCACACTCAGTTCTGCTCTCCCATCACACTGCTTCCCGTCAAGGACTCACGTAGAACCTCTCCAGTCGCTAAGGGAAACAAACAAACGGTGTGTAGCAGCACTCCAAGGATCTCCACAGGCCCTCTCTAAATAAACCCTTGAGCTAGCTGCTATGTGTGTATGTGTCTGTGAGAGAGAGTGGGGGAGAGAGAGAGAGAGAGAGAGAGATTGTGAGCGTTCAGGTAGGTGAGAACCTCCACCCTTCTCTCCTTTCTAGCACACCACACACATCATCTGCTGAGCCCTAAGTAAAGAATGTAGGGGACATCCAGTGACCCACAGACCATCAGAAGGCTCTGAAGATGCCATTTAGCTCACCCCCATTACATAACAGTCAGGTATCCCCCACTGGTTCCCTCAGGAGAATATGTTTGTATTATGCTGTTTCTTCTCAGAAAGTGAATCTCCTAAGTGGATGAACTCAGACAGTAAAATCAGCGTGGCCCGAATATTAATTTTATTTTCTGAACCTGGTTTGAATTATTCCATTGTGGTCATCTGTCTGGTCCTCTGACAGGATTTCTGTTCATAGAATTCAGAAAACAGTGTCCTCTAGTGGCCATTGGTCACTATATTTTTTGAGGGTTTGGAAGTTAGGCAGCCCAATGTCCAGTACAGTGCAGAATATTAGGGTAAGCTAGTAAAGTAAGTATGTATTTATTTTTGTCTTAAATCAGTGGAGAGTCAGGTTTTCTAATGCACTGGTCAGTAAAATTGTCCATTATTTTCCCCAGTTGTACCTAATTATGGGTTGCATGAGATCTTTTCATGTTAACACAAACATGGCACTCGTTTAGGTTTTTCCACTGTGTAGCTCCGCAGCTTATTCACTACAGCAGTTCATGCAATGCTGGCACTTTTCGATGGTTCCTCAGGTCAACTCTGAATCATTACATGCCAAACAGACTTTCCAACCAAAATGTTGCAAATCCAGTTTATTGAAGAATTGGGAGTGCGTGCTCCAAGGTAAACCTGAAACAGGCACACTACATGGGGGTCCTCGCCAACCCCAGAGAATGAGAGGGGGGGTGGGGGGAGGGGTGGGTTCTTATTGTAAACCATGTGGTACACTGTAGACTGGCTCTGAGAATCTGACCTATTCAGGAGCAGGTCCTGTGTATTTGAACTGCTGTGTCACTGAGAGTTTCTCTGGCAATGTGTGAAAGGACGTTTCATCCTTTTGCCAATAGTGCCGTTGCTCTCATGGTGACAACAGTGAGGCCTGGCAGCCAAAAAAAAAAGTGTCATGTATTGGACAAAGAGTAAATCCAGGGGATTACGAGTTCCTGCTCCGAAACCATAGCATCACCAGGGTTACTAACATACTACTGTGCTTGGCTGTGTCTCAAAGCCTTTTTGTGCTCTGTTCTGTTTGCATTCAGTTTGATCAGATGTAAATATTGAGGGGGTTTACGTTCAAAGGAGGAAGGTATTTGATACAGATGCCTTGCACTTTCTTAATTCACTTCATTGCACATGTCATTGTATGACAGGCATGGAAGGAAGGTACTTCCTAGAAAGGCATAACGAGGGAGAAGAGGAACCCCTACAGGACAAGGCCTGGATGAGATTTCCCATTTTAAAAGCTTTTGAGGAAAAATACTGTTCTGTATAGGCAGGGTCTGAGTATAGGTAGCTCACATGTGGTCATGTTTTTCTGTTGTTAATGACACAATTCTGATATATGCCAACATATGACAAAATCAATTACAATAGATGACATCTATTATACTCGCTACTGCATGACAGCTTCCATGCCTTGTTTTGGGTAAGTAACCTATTGCTAAAACCGGTTGCCTTTCAGTTTTTTGAAAAGTAATAGTACTTTCCTCATTTGAAAGATGTTTGGAAAGGTGGCTTGTTGGAAAGACAATTGGGGTTTGAACATAGGTGTGAAGTTGAAGCCAACAGAAAGATATATTTCAGAAACAGCTCATGTACTATATAGCAGGGCAGAGGGTTATGATGGGAGTTCAAAATCTCAAGTCTTTTTTGGCGGTTTTACAGAATAGTCCAGTCATATATTAAGCAAGGTTGTTAAATCATCCATCTTTAGTAAGAAATTAATTGGGGAGTGGATGTGCCTATGTTTGATGGAGTTATAATGTTTGCTGTCTTTTTGCTGTCACTTCGCAACACTGGAAATAACCTCATGGACTGTTTATATTGACTGAACAATAATATTATGACATAATAATATTATGTGATTCATGCTACAGCTTACTATTATCTACATGTGGAAGCTGTTATCGCTGGGGATGCTGAAGAGGAAAAGACCTCCAAATCTTCTGTCTGTCTAAAGAAGCCATCAGTGGGTAAAATGAGTAAAAATGAGTAAAAATGTCTTGTATGCGAGATGGGAGATTATCTATGTCACACAAGAGAGGCATAACAAATAAATAACAGGAAAGGACAGTAGTAATAGGATGAGTTTTGTTCTCAGAACATGATGTCTTGAGTTACTTTGCTAAATACTAATCCTTTCCTGGCCTCTTCTTTGGTCTCCAGGCTACCGTGCAGCCAAGTGTCATTACTGCCTACTGCTTGTTTTGAAATTTGAATGCGTTCATTCCACTGGATATTGTGACAGATTAGGTTCAGCTGACATCACCTCCAGTCTCCATTCCCAACAACTGCAGTAGAAGCCATGCTATTGGAAGCTTTGCTGCGGCAAATCCTCGCCTAGATAATTAGGAATTGCCTTTTCCAGGGGAGTAGTGGTTTTCCAGAGGGGAGTAGTGGTTTTCCAGAGGCCAAGCATGTGGGGTCTGGTCTTTAACATCATGCAAGACTTACCGGTATGCTAAGACCTGTGGAAATGTAAACTCATTTTATCAAGGCAAGGTTCACTATGCCATTCCAGAAAGTTTGGCGATTGTTGGTGTGTTTGTGGTACAGTATGTCAGTGAGAGCTGGCAACTGTAATGTCAGATTCCCTCTCCTTTGTACCTGAAACAAATTCAATAAATTACACTAGTAAAGTAAAAGCCTTATTAACAGTCCGTTATGATAATGTGTTCTTCTGTATTCTTCGTAGTAAGTGACTAATTAAGTAAACAAATAAAATAAGAAATAAGCCAATCAATCAAATAAATAAAGAGTCCTAACAAATTAAACCATGAAATAATATGAACATGAACATGAACATGAACACCATGAAATAATATAATATAATTAATCCTTGCAGGTTTTCGAATCCAAGCTTACCAGATGCTCTACTTGGTCTGTTGTCTATTTTGTATTAGATGTTTAATCTGCTCCGGAGAGATAACGCTCGTTTTGATGAGCATCAATCTTTGACGTCTTAAGTGGTCGCCAGTGATTTACATTCTCTGCGTCTTCATTTCGACATCTTTCGTCAGAGAGCGCTGCGCTTGCCAGGAACATAGCCTTCTTGAGGGGGCACAGGGGGAGTGAACGGGATGAGTGCAGTTTTTTTCATGGTCCACAGCCAGGGTCTCATTCACTATAAAAGGCGGTGAACAACCTCTCAAACGCCAGTCAGAAGTCACGGCGTTCCTGTGCTTATATCTTCGACCGTTACCAACTGGCTCAACTATTAAGCTGCTACAGAGATTTGGAAATTAGTCATTGTAAAGAAACACTGAGACAGAAGATCGACGGAAATTTTGAGGATAACCGTGATCATTCAGACACTGGTAAAAGTTATTCATTTATATTCGTGTATTTAAGCTGTCTGACTGTGTTTTAATGTTTATTGTGATTGCCTTGGCGAGCATTATAACTTATACTGTTAAAAAAAAATCTACGAAAAAGCTGTTTTTATGTCTGCCTTGCAACTGTTTTGGCTTCACATCTGCAGGATTGTTATCCTCTGTTCGCTTTGAAGGCATGCATCCTATTTTCATGTGCTTTAATCTAGAGTTGCTCTCACTTGCTTTGAACATGAACGGGACCAGAGGGATGCTGGCACCTTGTCAGGTCCAAGCTAGCGTTGCCCTCATACACACACTGATGAGACACAGGAGGTGCACAGGTTCAGGTCTGGCTGGCTCAGCTGCTGAGTTTGCAGAAGGAGCCGTGCAGAGGTGGTATAGTGCCTCATTCACAGCGCAGTAAATCCGCATGTGGTCCAGCCGGCAGAAATCCTGATTTAAATGCCGGCTCTCACACAGAGAGGACGTTTAAGGGCAGCAGATAAAATGTCCATGCCGTTCATAATTTTCATTGTCTGCCGAATGCATGAGGAAAAGCGAAGTTATAGCATATATATAGCATATATATAGCATATAGCGTCTGGTCTGCGTGGTGCAGCAGACATTATTGAACAGCTAGTGTATATAATCATCAATACCACAGACCCTGGTGAAGCCGGTGGTGAAGGTGTGTAGAAAGTTTGAATATGGAGAAAGTTTTTTTGTGTGCATGTGAGGACATGGATTCTTTGACCTATTCCATGGGCACGTGTGTGTGCGCGTGTGTGTTTGTCTGGCCACCTGATCTCTGTCACACACTGGTATAAAATTCATGAAAGAGATGAGAATGGCTGTGAAGGGGAGTGCGGTGTAGAGCTCCTCGGGTGATGGGCGTGGCGGCCAGCGCAGCGTGGCTGGAATTGGGGCAGGGTGTGGACGCCGACCTGGTGTCAGACCTCCAACCTTTCCAAACCACCAAACAGAGAGACAGACAGGGAGAGAGAGAGAGGGCGAGAGGGGGAAAGAGAGAGGGAGTGGGATGGAGGAAGCGGTGTGATGGCAGTGGCTCCGTTCTGTCTCTGGCTCACTAATGGAGCCCTGTTCAGCGGGCTGATTTAAGACCGGTGTTGTTTGACTTTTCGCTGCCAGCAGGCAGTGGCTGTCACTGGCAGGCTGGCATGTGCCCCCGTCTGTGCTATTCTCCACTGGCATTTGCCATGTACGCAAGACAGTGGTACCACTCACACACCACTCCTCCTCCCTGTCAGAAAAAAAAGAAACAAAAGAGAAACTCTCATTCACTGTTTGAATGTTCTCTTCTCTCTCTTCTGATCTACTCTACTCTTATTCCCTGTTCCTATTATCCTATTATTCTCTTTTCCTCCTCCTGTCCTCTCTGGCGTTACTCTTCAGGGTCAGCCAGAGGATGCTCGTATGAGGTCAGCGGGATGACTACTCTAATGAGAATGAGGAGTTTATGACCCGAGCTGCTCCTGTGTTTTGGCTCTCTGCTTTCTCGGCCGTATGAATCCTTTCTCTTCCCAGACGATGATTAAATCCCAAAGATTCTGCATTCTGCAGTCGTGTAAAATTAACGAACTTGATCAAGTTGCATAATTTTTTTCACAGCTTCCCAGGCTTCTGGGCCAGGTTGTATCGCCATCAGAGAGTCAAAAAAGTATGGCCTGAGCGGACATGGATTTTAATTAAAAGACTCCCCTCATCTGCTTGGTGTTATGCACAGTATGAAGCGCTAGGTGGCTGCCAGATTTCAGTCAGTTATTGTTATGGTTCCGAATAAATCAGGAGAGATTGTTGTTCTTCTGCCACAAATGAAACAGGCTTTGGGCAGACTGAAGGGGATCACATGCAATTGAAGTGCTTAGTGTCTGAGGAACCATGGCGATTCCAATGATGACTGTGAGAGGCCGGAGAAGGGAAAACACAAATCCTCTTGTAAGCATGCACATTTGCATTGCCATATTCAGATTGAACTCACTGAGTTGGAGATATTCTGCTATGGTTTTATACAGCAATACAGGACAGGAGATTGTTCACACGGCTTTGCAGTTCTTCAGTTGGTTTCAGCAGTTATTTCCCAGTGAGGCTACACACAGATTTACTCACACGGGCATGCCACTATTGCCGTCATCGCGGTTGGTTTCTTTGTGCCAGTGGTGAATGGTGAATCGAAATCTTGTGTGTCCTGTGTCACTCTGTTGACCTGGGCCTGAAGGCAAAGTTCACGTTAAACACACTAGTCTAGGCCTGATGAGTGTCTGACAGTGGCTTGTTGGTGGACACACATACAAAGACAAGTTCAAGCTCGCCCAGGCGTCTGCATACGTACATGTCTGAGTTGTGTCTCTTCAGTGTTCACACTGTGTATGTGTGTCTGTTTGTGTGTTGTGTCTCTGCAGGTTACTCTGTTCACACTGTCTGTTTGTGTGTTTTCTCTGTCTAGATCCTACTAGTGTGTGGTAAGAGCGAAAGCGAAATCCTACTCAGACAAGGCTGCCTACTGTTGTCTGTGCAGAGACAAAGAACCCTCGGAGGCTGCCACACACACACACACCCACACACACACACATTCACACACTGTGATGACCCACGCTGCCCCCATGCCCGGGCTGTTCACCCTCGTCCTGCTGGCTCTGGTTGTTAGGCAGGCTGCTGCCCTCTTCCTGCCGGACTCCAAGGAGCTGCAGCAGCTGCTGAGCCGCTACCAGAACGAAGCCGACAACAACAGCACCGCCGACCCGGATGCTCACCCTCACACTCGCCTGCGCCGCGCCATCCCCTGGTCCGACCGCGAGGAGATCCTCAAGCTGCACAACAAACTGCGAGGCGGCTGCTACCCCACTGCCTCCAACATGGAGTACATGGTGAGAGTGAGGGCCTAGTTTTTAACGAGCTTTTTGGCAACGAGGCATGAATCTCAGTGTTTGTAAATCGTTTGCTTATTAAAGTGGGGTCCTTGCACAAGCTCAAGAGCCACGGGGTTGCCGCGCTGGAATGTAAACTTGAACGGCGATGTCGTTTATTATGCCTAATACAGTGCCGGGACAGTGGTGGTGGATTGAACACAGAGGCCAGGTCCACAAAGTCTTACTCAGCTGGGCTGGTATGCATGCTGGCGAGCATGGGGTGCTTCTAATCAGCTGACAAATTAGAGGCCAAATCCCAAGTGTCAGGCCAATCAGTTCTCTCTACTCTAGTTTACTCAGTGTTGAGTTGCAATGAGAACCCTAGATGTGAAAACCTGAAGCTGTGTGGAAAGACTGGCAAAAAAAACGCCAGGATCCCAGCTAATAGTAGAATTCACTTGTTGACCATGGCACTGGGAGCCGTCATTGTTTGGGGAAGGTGCTGAGCCGGTGTGCCGAGCCGCGTCGCTCCATGTGCAGTTGACTCCAGTCTGGTCGAGGCTCAGTCATCCTTATTGAAGATGCTATAAATCTTGTGGGGCTGTTTATTGGCCACTGTAAGCTGCTCAGCCCCCGTGGCTTAATTGGAAGGGATGTGTTGATTTTACTGGTGTAATCCTCTTTGGAAAAGATGAACTCACCTCGCGCTGGGCCAGCTCACTGAGGTGCTCTTTTTACGGCAGAGATAATTACACACAGTCTAAGCTACCTGCTGCGAGAGCCAGACAGCGCACCAGTGCCAGGCCAGGACTAAGGGCACAGTGGGCACACAAAAAAGGGGGGGGGGGGGCTGGGGGAATGGACTGAATGGAGCAGTGTGAGCCTATGGATAGACTGGAGAAGAACATTGCACTGTGGGACTTGAAGTTGTAACACTGAGGTAAAGTCCTTGTTACAACTGGTTGCTTAAAACATTGTACAGTATGAACTACAAACAATGGAATGTACCAATTCTCTCAACATGTGCAGGCTGCTTTTACAGTGAAGTGTAAAAGGTAGGGTGGAAAAGTTGAGGTAATAAGTTAACATTGTATGTGTCTGTGTGTTGGTCTCGAGTGCAGTTTGTGCAGAGGAGAGAAATACAGTAGCTGCATGCTCAGATTCCTTCACCGTCCAGTCGAGGCCAGGACAGCCTCAGGGAACAAGCGAGGGTTTCAGCATGAGGCCTGGATCAGCTCTGCACCTCTGGAGAGGAGAGAGGAAACCTGTGTGTGTATGTTTGTGAGTGTGTGTGTGTGTGTGTGTGTGTGTGTGTGTGTGTGTGAAGGAGTGGAGGAGAGAGAGAGAGAGAGAGAAGTGTAGAAAGTAGTGTGTGTGTGAATGTGGCTATGTGGGTGTCTATGCATCTATGCACGTTTGTGGAAGTGTGGGAAGGCTAACCACTGGGGCTCTGGAAATGTACTGAGTCAAGAGGAGCTTCAGTGTACTCTCCTCTTAGTGTGTGTACGCATATGTGTGTCTAATCTGTGTATGTGTATGTGTGGGAGAGTGAGAGTGACTGGAGGAGACAAGCCTGTGGACTGGGCCTGCCTCTCTCTCTTCCCGTCTGTCCTCTCGCTCCTTTCCACAAGGTGGAGGAAACAAAACAGTGGGAAATGTGTCTAATTTAACCCTGATTGCTGTGGATTTGGAGCGGAGAGAAGCCAGGCTCTGAAGTGCAGGCTGCCAGTCAGCGTTTGACTTGTCTTTGAGCGCCACGTTTGGAGCTCAGTGGTGAAGGAATGGTTCACACCAGGAGGCAATGTGGTCATGTGAACCCTGCCTCACGCACTGTCTCATAAAATTCCCTTATTAAAAATAGGCGTAGACATGCATTGTCTCGTGAAGCTCCAAAAGAAGGCGCTGGTATGTAGGGGTCAGCAGCCGAGAACTGCAGAAGAGCCACGTGTTTCAGCTTACTCTGTTTGCCTTTGCCACCTTTGGAGCACTTTGTCTGACACTCTCTGTGTGTGTGTGTGTGTGTGTGTGTGTGTGTGTGTGTGTGTGTGTGTGTGTGTGTGTGTGTGTATGTGTGTGCAGGTGTGGGATGACCAGCTGGAGCGTTCAGCTACTCATTGGGCAGAGCAGTGCATATGGGACCATGGGCCCCAGGATCTTCTCATGTCCATCGGGCAGAACTTGGCAGTGCACTGGGGCAGGTAGGTTATTTCACAAAATCATGATCCTTTAATATGTCTGTATTCTGGTATGTATACTGTGGAATATTTTGATTTCTAACCTTCCTTAGATTCCTTCATAACCAATTACCTTATATTACATTATCACACAACATATCATAATACTGTTTAAATATTTTTTTCCTTCACCCCTAGTCCTAGGCCCCCAGCCATGTGAATTCACCACTGTTGTTGTACTTCCTTACCTCTTCTTGATATACAGCTGTCTCTGGCCTCCACCCCCTGAGGCCCCTTTACACACACATTGTGCCATCACTCATGGCCCTGATCCTTATTGAACGCCATGGACAGTGTTTGTAGAGGGAACTGCCTATAAAGTACAATTCCTATTATGCAACTTCTCATTGAGAGTGTGTGCTTTGTGGCAATGAGAGAGAGAGAGACAGAATCCGAGTGGGGATGAGAAAGAGGGGTCTGTTTTTGTACATGGGACACTCTGCTTCGATGTGTACCAGCTATCGAGCTCACCCCCACAGCAGGTGACATCCCAGGAATCCACTCTCCTGTTCCAACTGGTCCCCAACCTCCCTCCCTCTCTCTCTCTCTTTTTCTTCCTCTGTCTCCCGCTTTATCCTTCCATCCCAGCAAATCAGTTGACACACATCCAAGCACTTCTCTCTCATTTCCTCTGCCCATCCGTGTCCCACAGCTCCATATAAAGGCATGTTTGCTGCACTGCCGCCCGGCTGATTTGTCAGGGAGAGCATCAGCTTGTTTGGGTTTGCTTGTTTTATGCAGGACAGTGCAGGAACTCCTCTGAAGGGGAGGGGGGGGGGGGGGGGGGGGGTGGATTGGATGGGAATCAATAAAGTCAGCACACACATAGAAGGAGGCCATGTTGGATCTCATCCCAGTGTGGCCCTGTATCTACCTGTTTGCTGGTGTCTGGTTGTCTCTGAGCCTCTTTCTTAATCTTTTGTCTTCCTTCACCACCCTTACCTGTAGGTACCGCTCGCCAGCCTACCATGTGCAGGCCTGGTATGATGAGGTGAAGGACTATACCTACCCCTATCCTCATGAGTGCAATCCCTGGTGCCCTGACCGCTGCTCTGGCCCCATGTGTACCCACTACACCCAGGTGAGTTATAGATGAGAATGACTGGTGAGGAAGACATCCATTAGGCTGTGGAGTAGATCAACAGAACCAGCACTCAAGGATTCTGGAGAAAGATTGCTGATATTTAAACTCAACAGCAAAACAAATACACACCTCCTTCAGTGCTCCTTCAGAGGCTCCGCCCCCCAAATTCATAGACCCACATTGCCATGGTAATTTTAATAACAACTGAGCTAGCTGACCAAAAGACAAATCTGCTGCCAAAGGTAAAGCACAAAAAGAGGAATCAAAAGCTAAATATCTAATCGGAACAGTTTACCTCACCCTTCGGACAGACACTGAGAGCCATTGCTTGCTCCACACAGGTGGTGGAGATGGTGCAAACGTGCCGGCCTTATATGGCGTGGTAGTGGATGTATCTTTCTCATAGCTGAAGCAAAATAAACATTATAATATGAAACAAACAACATGCAAGTACACAAACACAGCATCCAAAATGTTTTTTAGATTGTTTTTGCAAAACTACAGTCATTGAATAGAGGACCGTAGGTTTATAGCTAAGCTAACATGGAAGGTAACATTACCTAGCATAGCGTTTCGAATTATGCATCAATCCAAATTTGTGTTTTTAGGTGCTTGTGACTTTATATGGCACATAATGGGAACATGACAAAGGGTCTTATGTTCCCCAGTTCTACATACTGTATGTGCTCTCCCAGGACCCTGGGAACTTAGAACCCTGTGAACATAGATATGCTCCCCAGTTGCTGATGCAAAGCTAACATAACATGAGACAGTTTCCCAGAGCCAGCACACCAACTCCAGACAGCTTTACCCACAACTCTCCTGCCACTATACCTAACATCACAACAACAGCATATCTTGGCAAATCAGAAAGTAAGCCGAATGTCTGTGGGCAAGTAATTTTACGTTACTTGACACAAATGTGACATAGGTACCTGCTTGCTAGCTAACTAGTTGGAATAAGCTATCACAAACATTAGCTAACAGGACAAAATGTACCTATTGGTTGTGTGAAACATAGCAAAACTAATGTTACCCACCTGTCAAGCAGAAACAGAGCAACCTCCACATCCATTTTCAACTCTCTGGTCTTTCCACCAATGGAAAGCCGCACCGATGTTAACGCGGCTCTTCACCCTTGCCTGACTATAGTACTTCTTTTTCAGTTCTTGGCAGTCTCTCCTTCTTGATTATGCGATTATGTGGAGTTCAGCATGTTAGCATGTGCCAGATTTACCATCCCTCTCGCGTCCACTGCCCCCTTTCCGCCATCTCCCCTCCCCTTCCCCTGCTCCCTGCTCTGTGCACGAGCATGAACAAGCTCTGTTGCTGATTGGCTGGAGTAGTGTTCTGTGACTCGGTCCGAGCCACTTTGTTTCCCATTACAGAGCCAGGGCTGTGTAGGAACACCGGATATTTTTCCAGAGCACACACAGAACAGACAGCTTGTGGACTGTGAGAGGATATTCGCAGAATTGGAAAAAAAAATTGTATTGGATTAGAACCGCTGACCGCCCCTTTTAAGGCTGTCTACATCATACTTGTTTTGACGATAACTTGAAACTGGTCCCTGAGCGTGTGGGTAATGTGTTGTTTGCGTCTCTGTTTGCACATGCTTGTGCATCCTCTGCCTCATCTGAGTTTAATACAGAGCACGTGTGACCTGCATACGTGCGGATTCAGGTATGCGCAAGCTGTTGAAAACAACATGTGCGGTGCAGCTCGTCCCAGTGTAGCCAATTAAGCTAGGCAGAGCTCTTTTCACAAGCGCACATAAACAATAAAACGGGCTCCAAACTAAAGGTGGAACCTCTTAGGCCATATCACGTCATTCCTTTTCTTTACTCTTTCCTTCTTTCTCAAGGAAAAAGAGGGGAAAGACTAGAATGGAGGAATATACTGCTGGCCTCCTGTCCCCTCAGACTTTACTTTGTAGCTGGGATGGGTTTGTGAAAACACTCTCCCTCCCTCTGACTCCCTTGCCGAAACCAGGTCACGAGCATCTGGATGCCGTTCCCAGACTCGTGGATCGCTTTCCTGTTTGACCTGGATTCCTTTGAAGATTCCGGAACGCGGGGAACATCGCCAAGTCCGTTCACCCGCTCCCCCTGTTGCAGCCCCTCAGATGCACACATTTAGAGAGTGTTTTCAGAGAATGATGCTTCGGCAGTCAGGGTACCCCAACAATAGCTAACATTTCCATAAGATGTTAACGAGCATTTTTATATATTCCTCTTAACTTTATCAGTCCAAGAAGTAGCAGAGTGTGATGGTAGAGGCTGGTAGCTTTGCTGAATCACTGTCTCTCAGTCATCACCCTCAGTGGCCTCTCGGGCTCAACAGGGGGAAGTACATTCCTGAGGCAGGGAGAGAGAAAGTGAGAGGAAGGGGAAAAAAATCTTTCAGACATCTTTGTGTGGTTGGATGCAAACCCACTATGTGGTATGTATATGTTTGTGCGTGTAAGAGAGGGAGAGTGAGAGAGTGAAAAAGAGAGAGAGAATGGACTGAGTAAGCATTTCTCATTCATCTGCAGTTTAACTAGCTGGCTCGCTGAATGGGCCTGCCCCTGGTGAACCCACTGCATTTCCATGAGCATTGAAAAAGGGGGGAAACAGCTCAAAAGTCAAAGAGCTGTAGGAGAGCGGCTGCTTTATTTGAGCGACCCAGTAGCGAATCATGAGAAACATCACAGAAGTTCACAGGAAATAAACTGCTCTCCGGTCACACTTGAGGTCCATCTCCTTCCTCTGGCAGGGGCACAGTGAGAAGGGCCTTCTCTGCTCTCCGTGGGAGCCTCAGGGGCCTCATCAATCTGCCCGCTGTGGCATCGTCTGGGAAACACTTCCTGACAGCACAGAATGGCAGGAGAGAAAGAAAAGGGATGGAGAGAGAGCAAAGTAGAGATGGAGAGAGAGAGAGAGAGAGAGAGAGAGAGAGAGAGAGAGAGAGAGATGGGCATGGTGTGAGAAGGGCTTTTGGTTACTGTTTCCGCTTGTTTTAAAAGACTCCCTCCATTAGAGCTGTTGAGACTCGCTGTCCGCTCATGCCAATCGTGAAAGACAAACACTCCTATTTCAGCAGTCCCGCTCCTTCAACATCCCCACTCCCATAAACTGTGAAAACGAGATGTTCCAGCTCAACTGAGTGCATGTTTGAATGGTTCAGGAATTAAAAATAATTGAAAACATCCACATGTGTTTTTGAATGTCTCATGACTTTAAAGTCATTTATATAGCATAGACATATTATAATTATATCATGTATGTAATATATCAATAACAGTTGTGTATTTGTGTAATATCAGTAATAATGGACGTTTCCCTCATGTGTGTGTAGCTGGTCTGGGCGACTACGAGCCGAGTGGGGTGTGCTGTGCACGTGTGTCCCCGGATGAGCGTGTGGGGGGAGATCTGGGAGAATGCAGTCTACCTTGTGTGCAACTACTCCCCCAAGTAAGAGCCTTTCCTCCCACACCCTGTGCACTGACCTTAGCCGACATTGCCAACGTTTATCCCCATGCTAAAGGCATTTCAAATGGAAGTATTTGTCTCACAGTTAGCCTTCCATGACACATTGAGAGCCTACCATTTTTCCACCCGCAGGGAAAATAATCAAGGTGAAGGAAAGAACAACATGGGCTACCCAGGCTTTTCTTTTCCAGATGGCCCTGATGATTTAATTGCCAGTGGGATAATGGGGGGAGGTGGGGAGGGTTTTCACCCACGGGCTTCGGAGAGGTGGAGGACAGTGTGATAATGTGAAAAGAGCCGTGACAGCGAGGCAGTGGTACTCATCACACACTCCCATTTGTGCTCTTTCTTTAGGGGAAACTGGATCGGGGAGGCCCCATACCAACATGGCCGCCCGTGCTCCCAGTGCCCACCGACTTATGGAGGAGGATGCAGAGACAACCTCTGTTATAAGGGTGAGTGAGGAGCAAACCTCCAGAGTTGGTGGTGATTGTGGTGCCGATTGTATCTTAGTGTCATTGTAGCAAAACCTATGAAAAGCCATTGTGTCTGAGAGGTTTTGCATTGTTGCCTGTATGCTTGATGACGTGTATGCTGGTCTGACTGGTCCATCTCTCTTGAACAGGAGAAGCCCAGCGTCCTGAGACAGAGGATATGAATGAGGTGGAGAGACCGCAGGTGCCAGTCCAGCCACGAGTGACCACAACCAAACCAAAGCCCAAACCAAGACCCGCCGCTCCCAAGAAGCCTGCATCCAAGCCCTCAGCGCCAGGGTCTACGCCCTTCCTGGGTAAGTTTGGCCAGAGTTCTAGTATCAGTGTTTGAATGACTGTGTTGAAAACTGCCCATAACTGTTTAAACACTAAAAACATTGAAGGCTAATATAGCTTTGTATTGACTTGCAGCCCAAAATATTAAATGTGAGACTAAGATGAGAGACAAGTGCAGAGGATCTACCTGCAATAGGTCAGTATACTTAATACTTTCTCTTTAAACACCTGGTCTGATATCCTGCTATCATACTCATTTTGTTGAATGCCCTGAACAGGTATAAGTGTCCTGCTAACTGCTTAAACAAGAAAGGCAAAGTATGGGGTACACTGTATTATGATGTGGTAAGTCTTCTACTTAGTTCCCCTACCAATAACATTCTGTGTGTAACCCTTCAAAGGCATTTTTCACTAAAAGCAAATGGTCTTGTCTTCCAGCAATCAAGCATTTGCCGTGCTGCAATGCACTATGGGGTCATAGACAACAATGGAGGTGTAGTGGACATTACCAGGAAGGACAGGCTACCATTCTTCGTCAAGTCAACAAAGAATGGCATTGAATCTTTCAGGTATGTTTTAGGTCAAATAATGCTGGAGAAAATGATGGTACCCCTGTATACAGACTGGAGTCACCACCAGTAATGTGCCTTCAAAACTGCTGTACAGTCTAAGATGAATGAAACTCATAATCTCATATATGTTTCTTTTTTTCAGTAAATACAAACCTGCCAATGCATTTGTTGTGGCGAGGGTAGAGAGTAAGTGTCTTTAATCAGATTGAACAGCATGCCTTCTCCTTCTTCACTTTATATAAAACTGGGTTATACTGTATTGTCTCACAATATCTCATATTTTCCCCTCCTTTTTCACAGGGAAGTCAGTGGACTGCTATGCTACAGTAGCTGAGATATGTTCATACAAAAAGCCATATACCAACTGCCCCAGGTATATATTTATATTTGGACTTAAAAAAACAAACAAATATGATAATCAGAGTGCACCTCAATGGAATTTTTTCCTTAACTTGCCACCCTCAGACCAGAGATCAAAACCAGATAAGCCTCAATGTTTCTTACCTACCAAACTGCCCATAGTTTTATTTCCGTGTCCTCATTGAGTATATAGCTCAAACTAGAACCCACAAATAGATTCAGGTATGCTGCAAAGCTTCTGCCGAGCTCGTAAATGTATTGATACTCATTCTGTCCCTTTTCAACGATCCTCTGTATCCCCTGTGCTCTCGACAGGATGTTCTGTCCCGCGAACTGCAGGAACCAGCCATCCTACTGGGCTCCAGTGGTTGGAAACAGCATCTACACTGATGTGAGTACAAACCTGGCTCTCCTGGCTGGATTCTGAGGGCATATGGATATTAGCTATGACCTGATTTATGGGGGTTGGAGGGGGTGGGGGCTGTTAAGCGCCAACGAACACTTAAGAGGCCGTGCAGTTTTTCTATGGCGGGCGGGCGACCGCGAGAATGCTTCTGAACATTCTGACAGCGCAAAAACACGTATGGAACGTGAGCAGGGCAGCGGAGTGCCGCGGTGGCCAGTAATGTCTCTGACAGAAGTGGCTGACCGCATCCAGCTGCTCGCTGCTGATCTGGAGAGCTGGGCTCACTGCTTCACTGCTGGCCCCGGGGAAGCGATGACTAAGGCTGGGACTGGACTGCACTGGGTCCAAATCCAAATCCCCTCTGCTGTGAGGGAAGCCTCCACTCACCACCATCCTTTTGTAATTTGTCATTTCATTCCTTACATAAGACCCTCTGCTCGGGGCCATCCAGATACTGCATCATCATAATTTACCTTAGCCCTTACATGGGACATCTTCAATCACTGGAGTTTCAAACCAGTCCAAATATGGACCAGAAAATGTTTGAGTTTGTATTAGCACTAGATTTCTAACCACTGCATTAAGCAGAGTATACTTCAGAGGTGCTCAGAGACTCTCTCTGAAATGTTTTCCCCACTGATGGAACAACTGTCCTCAGATGTTTGGCTTTGAACAGGGAAAGGAACGATGGTTTGGATTTGAACCAGTTATCCAGACTGATGGGTGGAATAACAGCCCTCTCTGAAAACGTCATCCCAAGGAATGGTGTCTTGGTGTCATATGCGGCAAAATTGAGATGTCATCTGATGTTTCTTTCACAACAGGACCATATTCAATTCCATTTACAAGAGATATGTTCTCCATAAGCTGCTGTCAGTAGAGAAGAAAGCATAGAATTCTTGCTAAAATAATGGCAAGCCCTCCATATTCTCTGAACTTAACTGCCCCGTGTGAGTGGACGCGGTTGTTCGAACTCATTGCCCTCACTTGAACCTCCTGCCTTTTGGCTTTGCTATTCCAGCAGCATTCCACTGCAAAAGCCGCACTGCTGTCCAACTGGCCACACATCAGTGCGCTCCCAAGAGACCTCAAACAATCCCCAAACTCTCTTTCAGGGGCCTGAATCCAGTGTTCACAGACCCACCACACCAGAAGATGGGCAAAAAATGAATGGGTTTGCGAAAATAAGAGAAGAGCATCGTGACACAACTAGCTGCTGGGAAGAGGGGGCTCGTCGGGGTGGCTTGGAATGGTCCTGGGAAAGAATGTGACCCTCCAGGGAGCTGAATGAGCCTTGCAGGCGTGTGATAAGACCTGTGGGTGTGACCAGGCTGGAGCCAGCACTGTCAGACAGGACAGGAGACCCGGCACTGACTCAAGGCCCCAGGCGCCTGGCACGCCCCTGGGCTGTGGCCTCGGTGGAGGGCCTCTGCAGTGATCCGGTGCAAAGCAGGCACTTACTCCCCTAATACCAGTGATGTCAGCGGTCTGGGTTCCCCCTCAGCTGAGGTCATGTCTTTGGAACCAAGGCCACTGCCCTTATTTGCCAGGATTGCAAGTGGAGGTGGGGGGAGCGTGTTCATTCAGTGAACAGGGAGTACGCATTTTGTAACATTCTTGTAACGCAACTGATAGAATGAGGCGCCAACAATACCAAGTGTGAACACTTACTAACTGTTCTGAGGAAGCTGACTGAAACATCTACATCTATGATGGTACAGTGGTTAGCATCACAGCCTTGTGTTGGTTGACCCAGGTTGTAAATGGTTGACCCTGTCACTGCAGGATGCCTTTGTAAGTTGCTTTGGATAAAAGTGAAATACCATCTACATTGTGGATGGTTAAACCGTTTGAGCACTTACAACAAATAGCTACTGGGTCTCTTAGGGTGCTAAAATATATACCTTGTATGTATGTATGTATGTATGTATGTATGTATGTATGTATGTATGTATGTATGTATGTACTTTTTACTTGCTTTTGATAAAAGAGCCCGTGGAGAGACACTGGTGGTGATTGGTTGGAATTAAACAAAGCCTGTTTCCTTCACAGAGCTCCAGCATCTGCCGGGCTGCCATCCACGCTGGTGTGATCAAGGATGATGGAGGCACCGTGGACATCCTGGCCCTGGAGAGAAAGAAGAGCTATGTGGGAGCCCTGAAGAACAGCATCCAGTCAGAGAGGTGCCTGCTCTCTCTCCCTTTCCCCCCTCTCTCTGTCTGTCTCTAATCCATGGTCAGATGCCTGGGCACTTAGGGGCTCTCGAGGGCCAACTCCGCGCTTGGCACGTAGGGGCGCAAGAGTAATGGTGTGGTTTTCGAGTGTGGACGGACCACACATGGACGCTTTGCTTACTTTAGCCTCAGTTCTCAGTGGTGTGCGCGAAGTTGCTGCATGGGCAGAAACCCATGCGGAGCAACGAGAGGAATCCAGCAGTCAAATCAAACAGCCTGAGCTCAGCCCTGATTGATCTGCACCTCAATTAGTAGCTCCCCATCCCAATGGTAACACGATAGCTCAAACAAGAAAGTCATAACAATGAGTGGCACTAAAGCGGATCCGTTGCCCTGACAGAAAGATACACCGTTTATGTGATGCAACCATAATGCATGGGATGCCCATGTGGTCAGGCACTTATTAACAAGGAAATAATCGCACCCTATCCAGTAACTTGTGGATGGAAAAGCTGTCGGTGGCTGACTCAGTGGTTCCCCTGTATCAGATAATTGCGGTTGTTTTGGTGCCAGCTGAGGCCACTGTTACCCTGACATTAGCAGAGATGGTTGAGCTTCAAGGCCACTCCACTAATGAATTAATAACAAAGCCATCAAGCCAAGCACAAAAGTCAATAGTGGTTGCTGGAGGGGTCAGTCATGGTGAGTGGGGCAGCAACATAGGTAACAATGAGCCAGTGTTTGAGTCATGCTTTCCAGATACGTCCCAGGCTATTTCACGACACAATACGAGTCCCCTGTGCACTATTAGAATAGCTTCTTATTCAGCAGAGCCACAACCACTGGCCAAAAAGGCACCGGGCATAGCATGTCAAATATTAAATGGCAGACCAGAATGGTTAAAACAGGTCTATTAAATTCCCTTTTTGGTTGAGGCTTGCGTTTCTTATGCTTTAGATTGTGTATGTTGTCATCCCATCCTGTGCTTCTGTTTCCTAATACATTTTCTGCAGTGAGTAATGTCATGTCTTCCTGTGTGTTCTCTCTCTTTCGGCTTTTCAGTAAGAGCAGTCATGAGGGAGGCTCGTTCCGTGTCTTCGCTGTGCGGGAGTGAAAGTACATGTACGGAACCTCCTATCCATCCCCCAAACAGTGTGGAGACTCTCTGAGGCCCTCTGGACAGGAAGTGTCCATGTACTGTGCTACCATAGCAGTCATCATTATCTGGCTTCAGTCCACTTGGGGAGGAATGGGACCCTTGTGCAGGATAAATGGATTCCACTTCTAGTCAAACAAGTGCACTTTTTACATTAAAGATAAGAGATTGGCCAACACATGGAAGTGACCAAACAAGGAAGGTTCCTTCATCCCTCATTCGTTTAGACTGCAGATGTTTATATTTCTGAAAGGTTTAGTTTTTTAGCACACAGTTGATACAAAGATACTGTGTGATTGCAATCACATTTTAACAGCAGTGCTGGTTTAATATGTCATAAAATATGTACGTCCGAAATCAAATTAAGTAATTTTATGTTTTTTTCAAAATTCATTTTTTATAAAATTATTTTTGTTCAGTTTATGAATTCAAATGTAAATCATTGATGATCACCATACACAGGAATGTATATTGATCGATCTATATTTAATCATTTTGTACAGATTTTATGATTTCTTAAAAATAATTATTTCTTATTAAGCTTCCCATCTTTCAGCATTTCAGTGTTCAGTGTTCTCTTTTCTACTTGTTTTTCATGCTATTTTATTTGCCTAGAGATCAAGACTCCTTGCCATCCTGGTTTTGCTGTGTGAGTGGGTGGTGTGAGTGGGTCTGTTTGGCTGGGTGGAGGAGCCTCACCGTGGACAGACAGATGCGTTGAGTAGGGAGAGAGGAAGGAGAAAGAGAGGGGGAAGGAGAGGCACGCCTCCAAGGAAAAGAAACCTTTCCTGAACAACCCTTCCAATCCCGTCCAGAATCAATAGTGTGCAGACATCTTGGTAGAGGTGCAAAAACATTGTAAGAGTGTTTCTCTCCCCTTTGAGGCTCCAAGTGCGTGTGCAGGCAGAGAGCGTCCAGTGTGGTGGTTGGGCTGGTCTCACAGAACACCTCTAATCAAAGAGTATTGTTCCAAAGTACACTTAAAAAAACATCACAGCCAAGCATGCATCATTCTGCCCTGCATACTCAGTGAAATACAATCATATAGTAATAATAGGAAATGTTTAATCCTCCCATCTGTAATAGTGAAATGTTCATAAAGTCTTTTCCTTTCTCACTGAGGGGAGGATGCATCAAATCCAGAGTGGGCTTCTGCCAAGAGTAATTCTAGTGAAACTTTGACAGTTCATGCACAAAGAAATGATTTGGAAGACAAATAGGGCTTCCTGATCTGTAAACCCCTACTGCATAGCAAAATTACAGAATGATAATACTCACATATGAATCAGGCTGGCATTGCAGTGTTCCAGCTGCTCAGTCACCTGACTCAACCTTTCTGCGAGTCCCCACTCTCTGGCTTATATGCTTCTTTCAAACTTTATAGCAATTAAAATATGTAAACATCAGTATGCAAGCACACATGCCTCCAATCAGTCTCTCCTTCGAGCTAATGTTGCCAGTTTAACTCACCACACTGCCTGCTCTCTGTCGCTTTCTTATTTTATATCGGCTACCTCAGTCCTGCCACAGCGTTTAGTTTGAAATTGAAAATTTGTTTAGGGAAAATCTTGGGTTTTGTACAGCTATGGAAATTGTTTACTGTAAATACTTTTGTGTTTTATAAAATTGTCTTCTTTGATGTAAAGCTATCTGTCTATGATGCGTAATGGGATATATATGTCTGGCTTTATACAGACAATGGAGGGTTTTGTATTTTTTGCACAATTTGGAAAAAAATAAAGTTGTGAAAAATGATCTTGTCTCAAGATGTTTACGAGTTACAAAGCCAATATGTCATCCTCTTGGCATGATGTGGTGCCAAACCTTCAGTTGGGGAGCCGAATTCATCCGGGTCAGTCTAAGGTCCAATCTCACAATTTAGGTCAGAACATCCCTTAGGTCTGCCTGCAGAAGTCATGTGACGCTCTGGTCAACCTGAGGTGGAGACGTGCTCAGACCACCCAGGCAAGGGGGATTATCCTGAGATGCATTGACAGACCACAAGCTCATTTGTTAATTATGCTCTGGGATTGGAGCTCCTGGGCAGAACGAGGACAGCTTTTACAGGTTCAATAAAGACGCGAGTTTACAGTGAGGTCAGCGGCTCTGCTCTACAAGCGCACCAACACGAGCCTAAAAAGGGACATGCATCCAGGGTGATGCTCTGAAACATGTCAAAGTTTTTTAGACGTTTGTGTTGAGATCCATGGCATAACTAGGCTTGTCAATTAACATGGAGGGGAACCAAGTCAAACTCATAAGAGGAATTAGCTTTACCTAATTTCAAACAGATGAGAGAGTATGAAAGGTCCTTTTTATGCTATAATACTCTAGCATCTGTTTTGGTCCTTTTATACTATGAAAGGATCACATTTAGTTTCATTTGAACATAATTTAATAAAGTGTTTTATAAATGAGAATGTGATTGAATTGCAGTGTACAGAAGGGTACTGCATGTTATGAAATTTAAGATAAACTGATACATTCAGAGACTGATTCATTTCAGTTAGTTCTCTATTAATCCTAATATGGGTCAAGACAGAATTTGAGTCTACTGAGCTGGTTTCTGATGCACTCTTGTGATGATGACATCATTACACAGGGACAGAGCACCAAAGTTTGGGTGCTGAGTACAACAATGTCAGCCTTGCCTTTTTAGCTCAGGCTCTGGTTCCACTGAACAGGTGACAAGACCGAAGTCCTAGTACTCCTTGGGCCCTAATTTCATTGACGGTCTGTCGCACATGAACTTATGCTATCGTGTGGTGTGTGGGGGCATTCCGCTGACTCATGTTTGTGCTTAGAATCTTGCACATGGTATTAAATTCGAAAAATGATTTTGCCAAGTTAATAAATTAGCTTTAGTTTATGCTTTAGTTCAGCTAGTGCTGAAAAGTTTCATAGGGTAGGTATAACAGGTACAAATTACCAGAGCCCATTTCATTGCTTGACATGTATAGTTTTTGGAGTTGTGCCCCAGATCAAAGGCCATGGAACTGATGTTTATAACTTGAGAGAAATGTTTGTGAACCGAAACTGACTTAAAGCGAGTATTTGAAAATATGAATGGCTTTCAAGTTAAAAAAACAGATGAAACACAACTGTTTTCCCATTTTTCTCTTTTAACAGATGGCACACTTTTAAAATGCCAACAAAATGTCATTTGAGGACATTGTTATGTTTGTGAACTTATTAAGTCATTGATTTACATTTTTGTTTGTATTTAGGAATGAACATTTCTCTTGGTGTGTGTCTAGATCAACAAATTGTACAAATTAAATTGACCTCATGCCAGCGTCCCTTCTTCAATAATGTCAGATTTATTTCAGTGTATGTATTCTGCCTCTGATGCCAACTGAAGTGTACTAACACCTGTGGAAGAGTCATGCTGTGCAAGTCTGGAGGTTGGACAGACACTACTTAGAAGACGAGAATGGATGCTCTCTTTGAAGCTGAGCTATTATGGAAGCAGGCAGTTATTCACAGATTTACATCCAGAGGATCTTGATGACCCATACCAAACAACAGAGCCTCAACCAGTGTTCATGCTGATAACACAATGCAGTCTGACCACATTGATGGCTTCCTCTGCTTATCTGATGCATCCTTTGATCTCTCTGCTGACCTTGAAAGAGTGTGTCATGGCTGGTTTATTGTCACTGGAATAAATTACATTTCTAACATCTGCAGACCCACTAAAAGATTTCCATGCGTCACAAGCACCGACTCATGTGCAAGTGTGTGGTCTAAATGTAGAGGGGCCAGGGAATGATCGTGTTTCACTTGTCGACTACGCCACCCAGAGGAGTTATGCTCCCCTTAGGAACTAGAATTTGACCACTGCTAACTGAAAGTCCTCAATGCACATGAGCATTCAGTGGCATATGCATACACAGCACACAGGTTCGTGCAAGGATGAAGCAGAGACAGGATTCTATTACAAAAATAACATATTTCTTTATTGCATAAATTAGGTTACATGGGTTTTCTTTTATCTACGGGAAAAGTTCTCCGCTGGTCATCACACACACAATGACATGATAGGCACCACAAAACATAGGCAGGAGAGGGGCTTACCAGAGGGGGGCAATCTGTCTAGGAGGGGGGGTCCAAGGGACCACACGTGAACACACTGCACTGCACACCCGGGTGACCCTACACTGCAAAGTTAGTCAGACACACATGCGGATACCCACCACCAAGTGCCAAGGCCTCCCTGCTGACAGTACCCAACTCCTGCAACAAAAAGGACAACCAGAAAACAAACACACGTTCAACTAATACACAAATCAAGCCGCTGGAGACCACCAGACGTCCCACCCCGTCGGACTGATTGGGCAGTAAAGGAATGTGAAGTAGCACAGTCAAGCACAGCAAAGCAATACACCCCAAATGGGCACTACAAGCACCTTAAAATAAGAGCACTGCAAATAACAACTAGCCACAGTGTTAGGTGCCCAGTCACAGGGGTAAGTTCGCCACTGGTGGGGTTTTACAGCAGGCAGAGAGGACAAGAAAACGAACAACAAAACATGCAGACAATGGAGACTTACAAACATTAAAAGGAAAGCAAAATAATCCTCACCGACACTCCTCAACACCTGCACGCACACCCGCAGGTTACCATGAGCTGGCAGCACGCACGCAGTGCAACAATGGCCAGTAATCAATGGACAAACATACAACAAAAAGGAACTTTAAGTAGAAACAAAACAGCAGCTGGTGACGGAAGGCAGCCTCAATTTCTTGCCGTCAGCCGACAATCACAGCCAGGGATTAACCGGAACTTCACGTGAAGTGGAATGTACTGCCGAAACCACCAAGCAGCCAGTAAAGGGAAAAGCAGCCGCACAGCCTTGGGCTTGCAACGCTCGTGGTTGCCCACGAAGGAAAATGCCACGATAAACGAACCAACGGACACAAATAGATGATCCAAAATCAGTCCTGCCGCTTACTTGGTCATCACCAGCGCAGTGCTTTTAAAGAAGCTCCGAGACTGATAATTGATGCATCAGCGTCGCATTGAGTGACGTCAGTCAGGTGTAGCAAAAGACAGCTTGGGCTTAAAGGTACAGGCACCTTCATTCCAACCCACTACAATCTGCCCTGGCTTCTTTTTATCGTCGGCCCGACGATAGAACTAAAACCTCTTAATAAAAAAAGAAGGGTAAACCACGGAGTAGTTACAAACATTAATGCTTACATTAAGGTTTACTGGTCATTTATTCCTCGTGGTAGGCGGTGAGGATTTGAGTGTTGGCCCGCATTGGCTCGGGAGGTGTGACGCCGTGATTGATCAATGGAGCCGAGGGAGGACCCAGAGTGCTGAACCTCTAGTGGTTCAGAAGACAAATTGCTGGCAACAGAATCTAACCCTTCTGATGGATAACTAGTAGCCAGATTCAGCCCCTCAGAGTCTAAACGATTTTCCACCAGAGGCACATGAAAAGTAGCAGGGGTCTGATAGCTAGGGATGGATACCTGCAACTGCTCGCCAAGCAAGAGGTCTTCCTCACTAGACACCTCCCCTTGATCAAGTGGAGGCAATTCATCCGAAGGAGTGTTAACCGGGGGGTTGGTGGAGACTTGCTGGCCGACAACACCTTTCAACATGCTACGGTGGACGTGTTTCAGCTTATTCAAATTATCAGTGGGGGCAATGGTGTACACCGCACCTTCAACAGGTGGGGCTCGCACAATGGTGTGCACCACTGAACTCCATAGGTCATGAATTTTATGACGACCACGTACCCCTAGATCTCGAACATAAACCAATTGACCTACTTTCAAGGGTGGGTCCCGAACCTGTTGATCGTGTCTATCCTTGCGGTATGCTGCTGCAGCCGCCATGCGCTCTCTGGCCCCATTGAAGGCAGCCTGGAGTCGGGCCTGGTGCTCTTGCACCCAATCACACACCCTGCCCCCAACTGGCTCACGGATCCTTCCCAAAAGAAAATCTACCGGTAGCTGTGGCTCTTGCCCAAACATCAGTAGATGGGGTGACTCTCCGGTAGTCTGGTGGGGAGTAGTGTTATAACAAAACACAACATGAGGTAAACAAGACGCCCAGTCTCTCTTCCGGGAGACTGGCAAAGTCCGCAGCAGATTGTGCAAGGTGCGATTAAAGCGCTCGCATTGACCATTGCCAGCCGGATGGTAGGGCGTGGTGCGAGACTTGTGGATGCCATACATACCACAGAGCTGTTGGATAAGGTTGTTTTCAAAACAGCGCCCTTGGTCAGAGTGAACACGACTAGGGATCCCAAATCGGTAAAACCATTCCGTAACCAGAACATGGGCCACTGTTGGGGCCCGCTGGTCACGTGTGGGAACAGCAATGGAGTACTTGCTGAATACGTCCGTGATTACCAGTACATTTTCTAGCCCACTAGTAGTTGGCTCCAGAGTTGTAAAATCGACAGCTATAATTTCGTTGGGTCGGGATGCCAAAAGGTGACCCATAAACGTAGAAGCAGGGGGGCGGGTCTCCTTAGCCACCTGACACCTAGGACATTGTTCACACCATTTCTGCACGTCAGAAGACATTCCCGGCCAGTAGCATCTCTGCCGTACAAGCTCTAGGGTTCGATTTACCCCCTGGTGACCATGCTGTTGGTGGAGCTGGGTCAAGACCTGTGGCCGCAGTGAGGCAGGCAGAATCAGCTGGCGGCATTCCTCGCCACCATTGGGGAGAAGGACCCTTCGGTAGAGCGCCCCTTCACTTTCTAGTAACCGGTCCCACTGGCGCAATAGGGTAAGGACCTGGGGAGAGAGCTTCTGTCTTTCACTTGGAGTGGGCCGTCTCTGGCCCTTCCAGAAGACCAAGGCTGTCTGGATAGTTGGGTCAGCTGCCTGCAAGGAACACAAATCAGTGGGACTATGAGATGGTAACACTGAGATCACCAGCTGGGTTGCCTGGATACTCCCTTCTGGGGCTGCTACCCGCTGCAAAAGTTTAGGGGCCGCAGTCCCAGGGGCCAAATTCTGCACACCGCTCGGTTCAGGTTGGTACTGCCGCGACAGAGCGTCAGCGTTGCGATTGGACTTCCCAGAGCGATATTTTAATTCGAAATCAAAAGACGCCAGCTGGGCTGCCCACCGGTGCTCTACAGCACCCAACTTGGCAGAGTAGAGGTGGCTAAGGGGGTGTTGTCTGTGTACACCAAGCATTTATGCCCAAGCAAATATTCCCTGAACTTCTCCGTTATTGCCCACTTAAGTGCCAAAAACTCTAATTTCATCGAGCTGTAGTTGCTCATATTTCGCTCCGTAGGTCTGAGAGATCGGCTTGCATACGCAATAGGCCGTACCCTTCCGTCCTGTTCCTGGGAAAGGACTGCACCCAGGCCGCTGTGGCTTGCATCCACTTCCAGTACGAACGGACGGCTAAAATCTGCGTAAGCAAGAACAGGTGCAGAGACAAGCTTGCCCTTCAGGCTCTCAAAGCTGACCTCACATTCATCAGACCAAGCTTCCTGTAAACTCCGCCCTGATGCCTTTTTGGACCTACTCCTGCCCAGCTCAGCCACCAGTTTATGCAGCGGGGCTGCCAATTTTGCGAACCCCTCTACAAAGCGCCGGTAGTAGCTGGCAAAGCCAAGGAATGAGCGGAGCTCCGAGGTGTTAGTAGGGCGGCGCCAACTGGCAACAGCTTCAACTTTGCTTGGATCAGTGGCCACACCTTGCTGGGAAATAACATGACCCAAATAGTGGACCTCAGGTTTAAAGAATGCACACTTCCCTAATTTTGCCTTGAGACCCTCCATCTGTAGACGTGTCAGGACCATTTCTAATCTCTGCAGATGTTGATTTACAGTAGATGAGTGGATTACAATGTCATCAAGGTACAATAGAACGGCTTGACACTGCTGGTCCCCAAACATGCGTTGCATGAGTCTTTGAAAGGTACCAGGGGCGTTACACAAACCAAAAGGCATTCTGTTCCACTCAAATAATCCAAATGGTGTACAGAATGCCGTTTTGGCCCGATCCCCCTCCGAGACTGGGACTTGATTGTACCCGCTGGCCAAATCCATGGTGGAGAACCAGCGAGCACCAGACAGCATATCAAGGGATTCCTCTATACGGGGTAATGGAAAAGCGTCTTAGCATTTAACTGCCGATAATCTACACACATTCTCAGGCTGCCATCCTTTTTCTTTACAAGGACAAGAGGTGAGGAGAAAGGGCTGCTGCTTTCCCTTATGACCTGTGTTTGAAGGAGCTGATTTATATGAGACTTTACAGCCTCATAATCAGAAGGTGGAAGACGCCTGTATCGCTGTCTAACTGGAACCTGATCCAGCAGAGGAATGTCGTGGGAAATCAAAGTGGTACAACCCAAATCTCCTTCATATGCAGAGAAGACCGATGAATACTTCAGCAATAACGCCCGGACCTGCGCCTGCTCGGGATCAGACAAAGGAGAGAGATCAACATCCCTAAGCTGGTCCTCGATCACCACTGTTGCAGGCAGTGGTGCAGTAGGTGTAGCGGTGATAGATCGAACCTCCACAACACCCCTGGGCAAGCTAACAATGGCAGTAGTACTCACTTGGCCTAATCTTGTGCGGGGGTAAAGTACCACATCCGTGGTGCCAACATTAACCACTGGAATGTACACCCTACCTTGTGTCACTTGTACAAGAGCTGGGGAAACCAACAGTCCCCCTGGTAGCCCCGAGTCTATTGGCTCAAACAATGTGCCCAGCCCGGAGTACTGCTCCGAGCAGGTAGCTGTTACCATCTTTAGAGTGCCCCCGGGAACTCGCCAAGGTCTCCGCCCAAAAACATTTACTGGACCATATCCCTTTAATGGGGGCTGAATAACAGCCTGATGGCAGTATTGCAATGCTTTAACCACCGAATGGGGGGCTGCAGAAACAGAAGGCAGATCAAACAATGTGGGGCCATGCTGACCAAACAATTCCTCGTAACATTTACTGATCACATTCATGCCAAGTACACCGGGAACCCTGGCCAGCATGTCACCAGGGGGGTCTCTAACAACTAAGACACCACAGTTACTCATAATTTTACCACACAGCTCCACATCAAGTTCTAAGTAACCCAAGTAGGGGATCCCCAAGCCATTTGCCGCACGAAGCTGCAACCAGTGACATGATTGTAGGCGCTCCTGGCCCCATGGTTTGAAGTTTTTAGAAAAGAAGCTTTCAGTCATGGTAGACACCATGGAACCTGTATCTACAAGGCATGGGACCAGAATCCCCCCCATTCGAACAGGCAAGTTTGGACAAGCAGACATCAAGCCCTCCACCACACTAGCAGAATCAAACGCTGTTCCAGAGCCGGAGAAAACCCCAACCGGACTGTGGCTCTTCAGCCCGGTGGGTATTAGTTTTCCGACGGCTGGACTGATCGATTGGATCTACTGCCTGGGGGAAATGGGCCGTTACTTGAAACAGCTGGTGGTGGATTCACAACCCGATCACATTCCCTTGCATAATGACCCGGTTGTTGACAACGTCTGCAAAGGGGGGGTCCATCACGGGGAAAGTGATTACGCCTGGGGGGCTCATGCATAGCAGCCATACTACGGGTTAGCTGGTTTATCTGAATCTGTTGTTGTTTCAACATTTCCTTTAATTCATCTAACTCTGCTTTTGGCGCCTTCCCGCCAGAGGCGTCACTAGTCACCGAACAAGAGGTACCCGACAGCCCGCATGGTCTTTCCCCACCGGATGGGAGAGAGTAGCTACGAGGCCGGGGTGGCTCAATCGAGCCCTCCTGTTCCCATCTCATGGCTTCTTTGCGGACCTCAATCAGGGTGGCAGTCGGCTGGCTACGAATTAGCCGTTTTAATTCCCGACGAAGGGGACCCTCACAAACATATTCTACAAACTGGTCACGAAGCAGGACATTTGCATTAAGAACTCCTTGGGGTGCACACCCCTTGACTTTGTCCATTAAAGTCATTAAAGCTATAGAGAACTCAAGCAAAGACTCTCCCTCCTGCTGTTTCCTTGAAAAAAAAGCTTCCTGCAGGGCTACATAAGACTGGGGGCACCCATATAACTCCTGCAAGATCTGAATGATTTTCTCTGGGTCTTCTTTCTCTTCCCTTGACCGATAACGAATCTCCTCCCTGGCTTCCCCCTCCAAGTGATCAAACAAAAAATATGCTTTGTCGGTTGAGGACAAATGACGGGCCCGCATGCAGGCTCTGGCTTCCTCTATCCACTCCTTTATACCTATGCCTAGGCTACCTCGAAATGTTGGACACTTCTTTTCTCGTGGAATAAACACCAATCGCTCAGTAGTCTGTGCGGCGTGTGGAGCAGGGTCAGTAGAGGCCCTGACAGAGGGACCCGCTGCATTAGCAGTTTGGAGACGTTCATTCTCAGACATAAGCTGGGCCACCCTGTCCCTAAGTTCCTGCATTTCCTCTGTCATTCTGACCAATGACAAACTCTAACAGGACTGACCAACCAACAATTAAAGAAACTCACAGGAGATGGTAGACTAGAAGCTCCGGAGGACAGATGTTCTCTGCAGGCTGTTCCAGATACACTGGCTGCTGTTTTGTTTCTGAAAGCACTTTGACAACACAAAAACCACATATACATACATACAAAAACAACCATACGTACGGAAGAACTGAATGAAATGGGTGGGATGCTAAAGCCTAATAACCAACAAACAAAAATAGAATACCCGTCTCTGTTCTTTTATGCGTATCCTGCCCGACTCACGCCAAAATGTAGAGGGGCCAGGGAATGATCGTGTTTCACTTGTCGACTACGCCACCCAGAGGAGTTATGCTCCCCTTAGGAACTAGAATTTGACCACTGCTAACTGAAAGTCCTCAATGCACATGAGCATTCAGTGGCATATGCATACACAGCACACAGGTTCGTGCAAGGATGAAGCAGAGACAGGATTCTATTACAAAAATAACATATTTCTTTATTGCATAAATTAGGTTACATGGGTTTTCTTTTATCTACGGGAAAAGTTCTCCGCTGGTCATCACACACACAATGACATGATAGGCACCACAAAACATAGGCAGGAGAGGGGCTTACCAGAGGGGGGCAATCTGTCTAGGAGGGGGGGTCCAAGGGACCACACGTGAACACACTGCACTGCACACCCGGGTGACCCTACACTGCAAAGTTAGTCAGACACACATGCGGATACCCACCACCAAGTGCCAAGGCCTCCCTGCTGACAGTACCCAACTCCTGCAACAAAAAGGACAACCAGAAAACAAACACACGTTCAACTAATACACAAATCAAGCCGCTGGAGACCACCAGACGTCCCACCCCGTCGGACTGATTGGGCAGTAAAGGAATGTGAAGTAGCACAGTCAAGCACAGCAAAGCAATACACCCCAAATGGGCACTACAAGCACCTTAAAATAAGAGCACTGCAAATAACAACTAGCCACAGTGTTAGGTGCCCAGTCACAGGGGTAAGTTCGCCACTGGTGGGGTTTTACAGCAGGCAGAGAGGACAAGAAAACGAACAACAAAACATGCAGACAATGGAGACTTACAAACATTAAAAGGAAAGCAAAATAATCCTCACCGACACTCCTCAACACCTGCACGCACACCCGCAGGTTACCATGAGCTGGCAGCACGCACGCAGTGCAACAATGGCCAGTAATCAATGGTCAAACATACAACAAAAAGGAACTTTAAGTAGAAACAAAACAGCAGCTGGTGACGGAAGGCAGCCTCAATTTCTTGCCGTCAGCCGACAATCACAGCCAGGGATTAACCGGAACTTCACGTGAAGTGGAATGTACTGCCGAAACCACCAAGCAGCCAGTAAAGGGAAAAGCAGCCGCACAGCCTTGGGCTTGCAACGCTCGTGGTTGCCCACGAAGGAAAATGCCACGATAAACGAACCAACGGACACAAATAGATGATCCAAAATCAGTCCTGCCGCTTACTTGGTCATCACCAGCGCAGTGCTTTTAAAGAAGCTCCGAGACTGATAATTGATGCATCAGCGTCGCATTGAGTGACGTCAGTCAGGTGTAGCAAAAGACAGCTTGGGCTTAAAGGTACAGGCACCTTCATTCCAACCCACTACATAAAGTGAGGAATAGAATCCAAGAGACTTGTGAATAATGATGGTATGTATAATATGGTTTAATATGTAAGAATATGATCAAGCAGAAGACGAGAGGAAGTACCAGCAAACCACAAATGGAACCAGCTGGGTCAGCGTGTGAATCAGACCACTTGACATTTCCCCTACAACTTTATTTCACCTCAGCAAAAAGTTTCAAGCAGGGTTTCATCAGCGCACTTCCTGGATTTTCTCCCTCTCTCGCTGAGAGCAACAGGCTAATGCCAAGTACCCCACCCCTCCCTTCCTCTATATTTCTGCACCAATGCTGGTATGTCGCACCCTCTCATGTCTCTTAATCAGCATCTGCTTCTCGGACCTGGAAGTCATTTTCAGTTGAGGGGCATCCTGGACTGTACATGATTGAAGTCATTCGCGGAAGCTGGGGATGGAGAGGGGGCGGAAACGCTGCTGGCCTTTCAGGACACTCTGGCTGTTATCAGCCTCCTGTTTACCGACGGAGCTTAATGAGGCTGCACCGCTAAGGCCTCTGCTCGCCAGCAGACAGAGATGTCCTCTGTGGCCCCCGCTGCTCCTCTATGGATATACCAGACACTGCCTTTGATAAGTGCTCACTTCTGGGCCCTGTCTACAGGCACAGAACATGTTCTTTTCGAGCGAGTCATTGAAAAGAAGTGGACCAAAGCAGTGCCCTGCCTGTCTTGGCGCCATTGTAGTCCCACAGCATCAGGTCCTCTCAAGGACTGGGGCTGTCCCACTGGACAGAGAAAATACAGCGCTCTGTCCTCAGGGGTGACCGATTGATGATGGTGTTGAGTGCTGAGTACCCTCTCCGTGTCAGTATGTATACTGTTCATGGCTCAGTAGGCTTTACAGTCAACTGTAAAGCTTGAGCCAAACTTAAAAACAATATATTGGACTGTCTAAAACAATATTAAATCCAATTTCTCTGCCCATGCTCCATCTACTTGAGTACGTTTCACCTACTTTTGTGCTAATCATGGAACTCTAACTGTTGACCCAACTCAAGAATGCCTGATACCATAATTAAAACCTGTGCACAACTCAAAATAAGACAAGTAGATCAATTTCATGTTTTAAACCTCAGAATTTGAATTATTATTACGATAATGCATAACACAGATTCATGAAGACAAATTAGGGTTAAATGTTAATGTCCCCAAGTTGTTCCACGGTTATGGAAACATCCCTTGTTATCACTGGATCTCCAGTTGTAAGTGGCTTACAAGGTGTGGAATAATTAAAGCACACAACAGCATGAGTGATCGGTTGGGGCATATATCAGTCTTCAGTCCTGGACTGTATTGAACAAGGCAGGTTTCTACTACGACGATTGTTTTTTCCAGTTTGGGATTTATGATCCAGTCTGTGGACATGAGGAGGAGACAGGGCCCTCTGAGAGAACCATGTGGGAGACTGGGCTATTTGGAGGTGGAGAAAATCCCATTTTTAAATCACTGACACTGCTTGGACGCCATGGAACTGTAAACTTTCCACCTGCACAGCTTACCCTCTCCTAAAAACGACAACCAACTTGACAAATCAGAGTTGTGTCATAAAGGTGAAGTGATATACAGTGTTAAATGCTGACTTATCAGAAGATGGGAACAGTTTGTCAGATGTGGAACACTGTGAGTGGGAGAAATTGGATGAGGATCAGGAAGAGGAAGAGAGGGAGTGTAGCTGGAAGGGTGTATATCACCTGGAAAATGAGGTTGCGCATGGAAGCACTCACTCTGTTGCAATGCAACATCACAACCTCTGGTTATTACCAAAGAGTTTGACGTTTAAGACTTTAAGCATGGACATCAAAGCTATTCAGCTTATACCCAAAGATGATACTTATTTAGCCATCAGCTTGTTAGCACACTGTTATGATTCTGAGATTATATAAATATTTGACAGTGTCACATAGGACACCAGGGCTACAAGCTAATTTTTTTGGTTTGGTATTACTCTATTTAACTGTCATCTTGTTTACTCTCACTCTTGACTCCTAGTGATATAAGCCTCCTACCCCCCTCGGCACTACCTGCAGTGGGGAAATGCCAACTCTGTGGGGTCAGAGGTCGGGGCCCCCAGGGGCACTCTAAATAACCCCAGTAGAGGAAATAGAAGGTACCTCCAGAGGAGCCCGTGGTGTCGGGCGAGGACTGTAAATCACCCCAGGTCTGCAAAGACCATCAGTGGCAGGCACTACCCAAACATATTGTCCTTCTTAGTCTCCTGATACCGTGTCTCAATCGCCACTGCAGTAATGGAGTGGTGGATGCAAACGTCCCACCAGTGCTGTCAAATGCACACACATGCGCAGGCACACGTACACACATGCGCAGGCACACGTACACACTCTTGCGTGCACACACATACACACACACACACACACACAATGATACAGATGGGCTTATGGAAAAAAGAGAGAAATCTTCCTGTGTTTGTATAAATTATCCATAATAACAGTCTTCTAAGTGATTTAATGTTATAGAATGCGTGGTTTTATGAAGTCAGCAAAATAAAGAACTCCCTAAAAACCCCACAAAGAAAGAAAAAAAAGATCAGATTTCCTTTTGTGGCTTGGAAGAAAAGGAATCTATGTTGTGCATTGCCAGAAGAATGCTCTATTGTTCTTCTAATTCTGCTGACGGTGGCCTCATTTATTAGCAAAACAATTTTTTGTCCATGCACCCTGATGAAACCACAAAGTCACTGAAGAGAGACAGTGGATGCCCCGTCACAGGGCTACATAAGAACAGAAGGTCACTGTACTGGGCCACTGGGCAAACAGACCCACAGAGTAGGGATGTGTGAGTTAGCGATGACTAAATGATAAGGACTCCTCTCGATGTCAGGGCCTAGCACTTTAATGGCAACCCACTGCTCATTTTTTGTCTCTGTGACGCACTTCCATGCTGGGAAGTAGGAACTAACAGCTCAAACAAGAGGGCCACCAGGCAGAGGATGTATGGCTCGAGCCATGAGGCCAGACAGAAACTCCTTGAGATGCCAGCTGTGGAGTCTGTTTAATTTGGACTCGATGTGACTTGAAAGGCATACAACATAAATCCATGTTGTTTCTTGCCAGAGTGGCACCAGGTAGATGGGGGACCAGATCTCGCTGTTGGAAAAACAAGTGAACACATGAGAAGAACTGACTGAGAGGCCCACCACATGGCCTACCTGAAGCACCCATGCAGCACATTACTCAATGCAGAAATGTTTTGAAGGTCAAAATATCATTTTTCATGGAGGGGTTACCTCCCTCATGGAAAGAGGGATTAAGCCTGTTGCGTAATTTTGATGGCCTATTCTGAGAAGATGCCTGATGGATGGTTGCTCCTTTATTGTTGCCACATGGCCAGGGGCTCCTTTGGGCTATAGGGCTCTGTCAGGTCATGGGATAAGTCATGAAAGCAGATCCATGAGATCTCCCTCTCTCTGGCATGGCTTTGCTCAAAGGGTTTGCCACAGAAGGCATGTTTAAAAATGAAGATGAGGCAGTCAACATACAGTATGCTTATACAACAGCCTCAGGTCCCTTTAACACAATCCAAATCAAAACTATTTCTAGACATACACAGAGGGCTCCTCTACCACCAAACGAATAACAAAACGAAGATTTAAGTGCCGCTGATCATTGTTTAGATGCACTGTTGCTGTAATTATGCTAAATGTGGGCTAGGGGGAGAGACTGTGGTTAGTGTCATCTCTTTGTAAGCGGTTAACCTGGGTTTGATTCCAAATCGCTGCAGGTTGTCCGTAAGTCGCTTTGGATAAAAGTGTCTGCTAAACAGATGACCTTTAACCTTTTATTTCTGACTCAGGGGAAAGTTTGCCTTGGATAAACAATGGTCAGGCATTATTATGGAGTGTTTAAACAACACCCTTCCTCTGAGGATTTGAGTCAGGTACTGAGTCAAGGTGGCCAGTCGCCATCACCCCTCCACCTACATGAGCAGCTGTGTGTGGATGGCACCCATCATAGAGATGAGCTGCAGTCTGCTCCCCCATTAGTGAGCTGCTAGACAGGGGCTGTCCGGACCACTGTTGACTCAAGCTTCCGTCCGTCCACACGGACCCCCAGCTCAGCGCAGCATACGAACATAGTGATGACGACAAATACGATCGAGCCAAGGAATGTCCATTTTAATCCCTGCGGGGAAGAGATGTCAGCAGCAGAGCATTGGCAGGTAGCCATTTTAAAGACAAAGAGGCCTCTACATGTCACCATGGGCTGCTTTAGAGGCCCATTTGTGTAGAAATGAGCACGTGAGGGAGTGTGAGGTCTGGCTCTTGGATCTGAACCCTCTAGGAGATGGTTTGACGTTTGAGTATGAGAGACTTCATTCGAGCTGAGAAAGATGAATGTTTGAGCCGATGGATCTCGTGATTGCAATGACATGTGTAAGAGAAGGGATGCTCTACATTTCCCAAGCATGTTACTAAGCAAGGTCTGGCTTCAGCATGTGGACTTGGCCATATGCCAAGAATGAACAATGACTATTCTAGACTGGCTTTGTTACACCTTCTTCTTTTCCATGCATGACATTTGCACGACGTACCCTAGACAAAATATTTTGTTGAATTGACTTAGTTGTGATGTATACATGGTTGCAAATACGGGGCACGAGTGTGTCGTTCATGTGCGGTCGCACCATGACCATCACAGAAACCAAACAATAGAACCACAGTGATTTAAAACGTTATCGATGCACAACGTACATTAATGCTTACGGTGGGAATAAGGTATGGCACATTTCAAAGCAAAACATGAAGACAGGCCATGTCCTTAATGGTATTGGTATTTGAGAACAACTAACATTAACATATATAAAACACTTTTGGAAATACTAATATCTAAGCTTGATTATTTCAATGTTCTTACAAAAGCTGATGGGAATCCATTTAACAAGGAGGCGGTAGCAGCAAGGTTCTCCAGAGACCCCACGTGATCATTTATATTCCCTGTGGTAAACTTACTTCATTGTTTTACATTTGCACTTACATTTAGTCATTTAGCAGACGCTTTTGTCCAAAGCGACGTACAAGGGAGAAAACAGTCAAGCTAAGAGCAATAAAAAACATGGTGTAAATAAATAAATAAATAAATACTACTTTGTAACAATAAATACAGTTTACAGTTATCTTAAATCCTTACATTGGATAAGGTGACCACTGTGTCCAAATTGGTTAGTTCAACAAAAATAATATCATGTTTTGAAGGGAAACAAGACAATGTAATCCAAATGTAATGAGGTGTAGTAAATTTGACAACCCATCTTTTTCCTTTTTTCAGTGTATGCGTGAACCAGTTTTAAGCCTAAATACCCATATTGAGGTACCCTAATGTTGTTGGTAGTAAAATACTGTAAAGTGATATTTTTCTCTCTGTCCTTATGTAACCAGGCTATCTTCAGCTTACTAAATGGCAAAGGGCCCTCAGAGAGTAAGCACTTTGGCAATAAGCAATGTCATATTCCGTACAATATGAGTTGGATGATTGCTGTGGGACTGGTATAAATTCCTTTGCCTCCCTCCTCTCTCTCTCTCTCTCTCTCTCTGCTGGGCCAAATCTAGGGGCTGAAGACCAGAGGCTTTCACGGAGGGGGGCCACATCTCAAGCTATTGATTCTACTGGAGATATCAACCCCCACCTCCAGCACTGCCCTTAAATCCAGGACCACTCTCAGGAAAGAGTGTCTCACAGAACAACACACAACACACAACACCTCTGAATAACGACATGTCCGTTCATACTCCCCCAAGAGCAATGTTTCCATTCTGAGAGCTGCCTGAAGACTAGAACTACTAGCTGGTGGAAACAATCTAAGAGGATAGTCCAAACAAGGTTCAGGATAACAAAGTCTGATCAAAACAACACACATTTTCACACAACCATCTTTATGACTACTCTGTTTCCTTTGTACTGTACTGACTCATTCAGTTGTAGTGGCGAGGCCTCTGTTTACAGTGTCTTATTTAACCCGCAGGGACAACGTTAGAGTTTGTAGCATAGACCACCAGCACAGAGGCCTGTTACTAATAGACCATAAAAAGTAACACGTGAATATACAATTCACCATGAAACCACAAAAATGTCAACAATGCCTTACTACTTTGCTTCCTCTCTCTCACTTTGCTTGGTGCTGTCCTTTATCACAAAACATAAGATCTTTTTTCAAGTTCAAATGTATTTTGATTTGCAAGTGAACTTTAACATGTTTAACAAAACATATGTGGCTTCTTTAAACAATAAAACGTTTATTTTATTTTATTTCGTTTTTTACAAATAAAATATTTGCAAATTGATCTGATGAGGAGGCAGTTACAACATGGAAAGAAAATTTAAATATTTTGATTGGTCATACGTTCAGTTCTTGCCATTTTGATTAGTTACAAATATATGGGTTGTGCTATTAATTGGGGTTAGTGTGGTGGAGAGGCTGTAACGTGTCTTTGATAAACAGTTACTCTGTAGGGTTTTCAGTATGATCTTGATTGTAATCCTGCAAATCATTTGAGTTTGATCATATGATGTCATCCAATCATAACTTAAACACTATAACTATCTCTGTTCTTTTGTGATGGTTTTCTGTTGCTCTTACATGTTCAGTCCAATATCCACTATTGTGATATGGGCTGGGCCAGTGCTTAAACAGTATTGCATCATACATTTTTACAAAATTGAATTTCTAGGGTGGGGCATGTACACTGACACTGGACACTGGAGACTGACAGGTTGATGTGACATACTGAAGTTCTTGCATGTAACACATCATTAATAGGGGATCTCTTGGGAAGGGCCTGTTATCAGAATTTGCGTTAGAGGACTGATTACCATCATAAGGAAAACCCCGGCAACCCCATTCCCATATTACTCACTGCGCCATTGTGACATCATCCAGTGTTGGCACTTCGTGCTCCTGCCAACACAAATGCCATTCGGTCTGGGTAGGCGGTATTTTTGTTGGGCCTATGATGGATGGGTCATTCTCAGGCTTTGAGCTCTCTTCTGGTTGGTGCACAGTCCCCTCCTGCTTATGAGCTGATCTCTGGGAAAGGTTCAGTTCCCAGACTAAGGGGGTTGTACACGTACACACACACACACACACACAGCGAGAGAGAGAGAGAGAGAGAGTCAAGCTTCACAGGCCTGCATAGAGGCCCTGTCTCTTGGGTGTAGAGAGCAGCTCTGTCAGAAAAGGCTGGAAGATCACCCTCACACCTGCATCCATGGACAGTTCCCACTGTGTCCTCTTGCCCATCAGAGCATGAGTTTAAGCCACACATCACAGATGGCCAGATTTACAGTTTGACATTTTGTTGTCTCAAAAAATGAACAAAAACATTTCAACAACACTGTATTAACTATGCTTTATGCACAAGGGTTCACTATTAGGATATCTGCCCAAAAATGTTTTTTTTTTTTTACAAGTTTTTACTTGAGCTCCATTGTGCCTGTAGAAACACTGGAGATATACAATGCTTCTTATTACCTTTGTAATAGAGCAGTCAGTACCATAACTGACCCTAAACCCTTCATGTTTACTCTCTTCCTATGTATTCCTCTATGTTTGATTTCATGTATACAAGTCTTTGAATCCTTACTTTTTGTTTGTTTCTCCTTCAAAAGGAGTTTCTCCCAGCCAAGTGGTTTGTGGTCTGTTTTATTTGTTCAGCAGAATATAGGCTAGTCAGACAATTTAGTAAACTAACTGGTAGAGTTTTGGCCGATGAACAAAATTCTAGTGTCTCTTAGAACCATAAATTATATTTTGGTTTGTGGTTTGCCTTTGACGTCTGCGCCTACTCACTGCCCGTAGTGGTGTTTGGCTTTTCTCAGTTTGAAGAGTTGTAGTGGCTCGCCAGTGTTGATCTGTTTTTTTTCCCCCTACCCATGGATGAAAAAAAAAAACACAAGCCTGACACGAGCAGTGAGCTACCACAGCAGGTCTCTGACATACGTCACTTGAAGAGGACTGATGTCTTTTGCCAACATTATGTTCCTGGAACTGTGGATAAGGGGATAACAACAGGCGTCAGAAAAAGAAACAGAAACAGAAATAGAAAGAAGGGGAACGTCTTTCTGGGTTATATATTTATTTTTATCTCCAGCTGTTAAATGTATATTACATGTTGTGAGGTGTCCTCAATGTTCATTGTTTTCATACGAAAGTTGAATTACCCAGCACTGACCCTCTGTCCTGTTGGCCAAGGTATCTGCTGGCCAGGAAAAGATTTTGAGAACTGTGAGTTGTTCCAAGTGTCTGCACTTTTCCTGACTTGGTTAACAAGACCTCATTCCGTTATTTGCCTTCAGAAGAAACAGATTCTTCTCTTCCATGAATACTGGAATACGTCTCTACGTTCTTGTTTACATTTTTCTTTTAGTTTATTCAACAACAAAACAAAATTTCCATTTTTTTCCCTCTGAATTTCCTGCAGTTCTTACAGAAAAAAAAAATAGGTTACATAATAAAAAACTTTCTTTTTTATCCAATACAGTACCTCTTCACAATAATAAAATAACACATGGCACAACATACCACAATACAAATATACTGATTTGTACAAATGTTCAAGATATTGGTGATGTCCTACACTTAAGAGTGATATAAAAAAAACACTATGCCTTCCAGTGTTGTTGTTGAGTTCAAATTGTTGCATGTATCACCATGTCAGATATTTCTTTTAAAAATGAAATGGCAGATGATGGTATGGGATCCTGTAGAAAGTATTTAGCACCTTAATAAGACCAAATGTCTGCAAGTGAGCACAATCTGTTGGTGTGTTCTTGAATATTCTGTGACAGTATGTGTGCACATGTGTGGTTTGAAGCTAGATGGGTGATGATGGCAGTATTATTAGGCTACAGGGAAACTGCCAGAGTTACTAGTGTTATCTTTACTAACAGTTATTAGTGGAATAACATACATAACAAAGTCATCTGCCTTCACTTTCTACATGGTTCTGTCATAGTATTAGCCCCACAGAGCATATTCAGTTTGTCACTAATGTTACATACATACATTTGAAAGAAGGCGGTTACACGTTTTTGCAGTTGCCTGTTTTAAATATTTAATCTAACAGAAATGATTGGCAAGGTTTTCAGCAGATTTATTGACATCTTTGTTGATGAGCCAGCTTGTATTAGATGGCAAGCTTACAACACCTCACGAGGCCTACATAACATGTTCAGTTAGACACTAATTTGTTGCCTGTTTGTACTGATTGTTATTTTAAAGCATTCGAAACCAGCAAAGTTACTGGCATGCAATGTCTAACACATTCCAGCAGAAACATTACACTTCTTCAGAAGTGACTGCACATTTAACGTAGCTATTTGTAATGTAACCACTCAACTGAAAATATTTCCACTAAACTAATTTTGATGTAAGTTAGTGCCTAATGCTAGGTTTGAGCTGATGTTTTGACAAAAACGTGCCATAAGTGGCTCTCGGGCTTCGGGATAATGTGCCTGGCATTAGCTGTTGGCTTGTAATGTGACTTAATAAACTGCTAAATACCAGCGGACGTACAGTCTCCACTATCATAGTTACTTTCTCTTGGATGGAGAACATTCTGGAGTCCAAGGGGCCAGGAACATCTCACAGCTCAGAAAGACCTTCAAATAGACCAAACAAATTGCAAGTAAAAATGTAGTCTTCACATGCCCACTTCAAACACTGTAGTTGGTCAGAGAAAAAAAACAGAAAAAAAGAAAAAAAAACCAGGTAACATCAGCATACTTAGGCTACCGTAGATTTTTTGAATCACCAGGCTAGTGTACATAGCCAGCGGTACAATGATGTGTAAGTAAACCTCACTCCCCAACAGACGCTAGTTTGCCTGGGTTTTAGCCTCTCTTCTAATAATGTAGGAGTCAGCGAGTTCAAGTCCGGAGCGGGAGTGTGCTTATCTACATACACAATGCAGGTTATACAAGGTAGCTCCTGTTGAATTCATGTTTTAGTTTTTTAATGGTAGCTTTTTGCTTAATGTTGTCCACTATCCGACTCAGTGGGCCTACTGTTAGGCGAATTCTCATCAATGAGTTAGCATTTTGGCCATGACATTGTGTCTTCGTTTATGTTGCAGTTTACTTTGACGTTAGGCTGTATTTAGTTTGCGGTTTAATCCGTTACGTTAGGTTTTCTCGTAGTCTACATATTTTAAGTGCAGTATTCCAGCCATTTTGAAAAACACAGTTTTTCTTTCTGAAGTTTTACCGTTTCTTCCCAGTCTCTCAATGGAAAAGTACTCTCTGGAATGTGGACTAAAGACCTCCAGTGATAGGTACTGCTGAGCTGGCGTGGGTTTCTTCCACTGGAGGACCTGTGTGTGAACAGGTGTACAGAGACCTCCTCACCACCCGCCACAACACAGTCCCTCTCTTGCCAAAAGCCTCCTCAAGAGACTTCTCCAGCTTACCCCAGACTGCATCCAGTACATGTCCTCGGAGACCCCACAGGTGTGTGTGTATGTGTATGTGTTTCTGTACAGTTGGCAGCTATGCCTAATTATTCAGTTCCAAGTGTAGGATTATACCAGTATGTATGCATTTGTATGTGATGCATCAGTAGAAACATCAGGTTGTCTAGACTTTTGTTTTTTTTATCAAAATGTGCTACTCTTTTGCTTATGTTGTGTAGTTTACCAGAGGAAATTGGGAAGATCAACTACACTCTTATTGTCTGTCTCAGCTTGCCCTGTTCAGAGACAAAAGAGATGATCAAAGCATGCATCAGTTTCCACCCTGTCTGGCTAATGACAGTCTCTGAGGCAGTAGTACTGTAGTTAACCTGCACCACCAACATTTATGAGAGGCACAAATACATTGTGCTCTTGTAAATAAGGGGATAAATAAGAAAGGGGGCTGGCCACTCATTCCTGCTGTCTCAGATCAAACACAGCTGCCCTCTGTCCTCACATCACCTCAGCCTGTTTTTTTAGTGCACACTGACCCATATTTCATACGGACAAACAACAGCAATAGCTTTTGATCCCATAAAAAAGGAGATGATAGTCATGTATGAGCATTGTGTATGACTATTTTGAATAACTAATAGAGAGACATACTTTAGTAGCGTGAAGCTCTAATTGTTTGGGTTCCCCCTGGAAAACTCTTCCTAAATCATTTCAGAAAACCGAGGTAATTGATGCTTCTCAGTAAGCAAGCCCAAATTGTACGCTTTTCATGTTTGATCTTGGCCATCAGATGTGTGGTCATTTGCTGGGTTGGATACTTGACCTGCCCAAGTATTGGCCTGTGCTGTCTGAAAAAAGTGAAGGTCAATTGATTCAAGTTGATCTCCATCAGGGCTCCTTTCCAGCTTCGGTCTCATTGTGCCCAAGACCACATTACACTAATTTAATCATGGGTCACACCACATTTACTGGAATTGCCTATCCCTTTCAAAGGCATTGATTTATTCAGCTCTTTTAATAAAGGTTTTTGGACCAAAACACCTAAGAGGAAAGTCCCTTCCTTTGTCAGGTCTTAGTAAAAACTTCTTGAAATGGAGAAATGACTGATTCAAATAGCCCGGGGGTGTGTTGCTTTCCTCTAATTTGGCAGGGCATTAACTCATTCTCAGAAATGAGAACCCAGAAGTGTGTAAGACAAAGCGTGAGTAGTTTTATTGCTGAATGCCAAAACCCCCGTGCAGAAAAGAATGATTAGCTCCATTATGCATCATTAGTCACCTTCCTCTGTGGTTTGGGACTGGTCGCTGACTTTTGGATCACCTTTGCTTCATCTGAAGGTCAAAATTGCAGCTGCAGCTCCATAGAGAAGTCTATTCGAAGAGTATTTGAACACAGGAGTCCTAAATACCTTCCAGGGGTGACCGAGGACGTTTTAATCCATCGGCTGGTTGGAGGGGAAAAAAGGGTATTCCCTAGTCGCACTTGGAGGTAAACACAGGCCTTTAATGAGACTGGGCTGGCTGCTTTTATGAATCAGCTCACTTATTGAAACGATCCTGATTGGTTTATGGAGGAGCACAGTGTTTGATTTGGGCCGTACCTGTGGGCATCTCCGTTTAGGGGTGACTGTTTGAAATTCAGGGCACGGAAGGGAAGCTCTTTCCATGGCTATATTTAAGCAGGCTGGTTTCCTGTCATAAATCCATTACACAGTGAAGACTGGTGTCGGTTATAGCTACCTGAGAGAGCAGAGAAACCATCTGGAGAGGAGGGGAGGGACAGAGAGAGAGAGAAAGAGAACTTTTTGGGTTCTGTTGTTAGACCAAATGTCATGTTTATTGATGTGATGACATGTGGAATATTATCCTGTATTATTTTTTAATACATTCCCATCTGTTTTGCAGCTCTCCATGCAAACATGCGTGATCCCTCACAAAGGGAGTTGTGTATGGTTTCATTTCCCTAACAGCTATGCTGCGTATGTACATATTGAGATGTGAAGGTGTCAAGTGGACACAGATGTTTATGCACCTTGTGCTATTCGGACTTGTGTTCTTGTCCCTTTCCATAGTAGCGAAGTAATGATAACAGACTTTGAGAAGGAAGTAGGGAGATGCAGGAAGGGGACTGTTTGAGAGGATAATTATTTATGACATGGATCAGTGAGGTTTAATAGATATCAGGCCTGACTGAATACTGTTGAGTGAGTGACTGTTTTTGAAATCCCTTGTCTGGGATCTCTGGTCTCCCTACCTCCCTTGGCGCCAGGGAAGATCTATAAAGTAGTGGCCAAGTCTGTCTTGGTTCCCGGGGGTTTTTTGGTTGCCCGACTTGCCTAACTAACCCTTCTCACTGTCTCACTCACTCTCTGACACATGCAACTCTTTTTTGGCTCATTCATCCTTTCCCTCCACCCCTTGTTCTTTTTCTTTCCATGCCTTCTCTGTCTTTACACCAGCCATTGCCTCAGCATCCCTGCTGTTGGACTACCCTCCACTCAGCCGTCTGACGTGATCGGTGCTTTTGGATTTTTTTACTGCTCTGTTATTGTGGCCTGGAGGGGATTAAGCCACCCACTCTTTTGTGATTAGCCAATGAGAGGCTCATTACAGCCGTCGAGTCTGTTTACCCACCAAGTTCGTCACTACCTTAGGATGGTTTTGTGAAGTTTTACATGTTGTTTATACAGGATTTGTGTCAGTTATTTTCGGGCAAGACAATTCAGTAATAACTGTCATTACTTAAATGTCTGAAATAAAGACCAGATGACAAGGTTTTCTGCTGTACAGTATGTTGTAAATGGTGTTTCCTGTTGTAAGTTAATATATAGCTTACAGATTCTGTGTTGCAGCACACAAGATGAAAGACAAGAGGAGAGAAATTGCTGACTTGGCTTCATGTCTGTTTCCCATTATCAACTTTGGTTTTTCCTCCTAGCTGCTTGTATGATTCACCAGTGTTTCCCACTGAAACATTGTGAAACCCTTTGCAGTACCGTAATGTCAGAGTGATGGGAATATGACCAGTGGCCTCCCTTTAGGTGGCCATTTGAACCGGAGAGTAATAATCTAAGAGCATCATGTATGCTACTGCATGTAACTGTTAACACATGTCTCAGGGCAAGACCTAGTCTATAGAGAGCTCAAACAGTTGTCTGGTCTTTGATCTTATGATGGCCCTGTGGTCTATTGACCTTTTGCCATTTCTCAACTCTCCACCATGTTTGGCCTTATGTTGGACATTTAGCAACTCTACTAGACCAGTGGTTCCCAAACTTTTCTGGCTCACGGCACCCCTAAACATATCTCTCTTCATCCACGGCACCCCTATTTTTTACTTTTTACTCTCAACCTCCTTTGTGTCATATTTGTACTTTATGCCATTTGATTTAACCTTGTGATATGTTGAATATGCTATAACTGCTTTTATTATAGGCATTACATTGAGAAGGTGAGGTTTATCTAATTTTTGTTATATTCAAATGAACCACGTCAGTGCAAACACCTACGCACATATCCCAGCTGAGATCATGGTTCCTCAAGTACTCGTCTGTCACCCTGAATATCTCATCTCCGGTAGCATGGTTGTCCAGTTCTTTGCTAAATGAAAAGGTCTCTGTAAATTTGTCCTCATCCACCTATCTCACGTTAGCGATCAGCTGGCAAAGGCCACTAGCATCAGTGGACTTGTCTATTTGAACGAAGTCAACGAAAGAACTGTTGTTGACGCTACGCCCTGAATCAACTGTAAACTGTAGCCTATTGTTGTTTGTACAGCAAATACATTTTTTTTTAAATTTAAATGTCATTTAATGATCAAGCCTTGGGCCATTCCGCGGCACCCCTGAGCATGCGTCACGGCACCCACTTTGAAAACCCCTGTACTAGACAATACTGGTTGCCAGTTCAGTAAAAGTAGTGTGGTAGTAGTAGTCCTACACCTGTCCTGTCACCTTTCTTCGCATTTATTGAGCTTCTTGATTGTGTTGTCTTATTATTCTGTAAACATTTGGGAAAATTTCAAATGTACCTGCTTTCTCAGATTCTTCTCCAGGTGGTATCACTAGTGTTAATGTTGATATTCGACCCACACAGTTAATGTTGTTTGATGCTAATGCTATTTTGGAGTGTAGCTTTGGTAATGCTGTTTGGAGTCCCCAGGCTTACATTAATTATAGCTCCTAAACCAAAAAATGCAACAACTGAATACTGAAAATGTCCCAGTTGACCTCTTTGAGATTAAGCTGAAAAGATATGCAAATATGATTTACTTTGCTGAGCTAGTCTTTTAAGAAACCCACACATATGTTGTTACCAGGTCAGCATAAGCTATCGATTACCTTTGATGCAGTGCACCACCCCATGGCGTGCCAGCTACCTTGCACGTGAACCACTGGTGCAGCACTCGAAACACAAAGCCTCAGCTGGGCCCAAACACTTTCGAGGTGAAGCTGACTGCCAGGCAGATGTCTGGTCTGGTCTGGTGGTGAACAGCTGTGAGCGGCTGCTCTGAGTTTAGAGTGAAGATGAGTGTGATGGAACAGAACGCTGCTCACTTCTGCCTCTCAGTCATCGTTGACCCATATTACACACGGCGCTGGCTGGAAGTGGAAACGGGGGAGATTGATGCGTTGGTCCCATGGTGGCAGGTTGGAAGTGACCCTGAGTGTGTTGTGTTGAGATGTTTGAAATGTTTTGTCCTATGGTTCTTTCTTTTGGAAAGGGCTTATCATGGTTCCTTGGGTTATGCATACACCACACATATGTTGTATTGCACAAGATAAACGAGTGCTCTACAGCCGACATGACATAGATGTTGTGCCCATGGCGCTGCCTAGTTGATGAAACCCAAGTCTGCTTTTAAAAGAAACAGGGTGAATGGCTGCAGTTCACAGACAGTACCCCAAATGATTAAAGTAAATCAACACTGGAGATATGCAGTTGGTAGGAAAGCAGGAGGAAGTGTAGTTTCACAGATGTAGATGAAGTAAATCATAACACTCCATTCATACTGTACGCTGTATTCATACTGTGTAAACTCACAGTATAATCTCTTGATTCTTGACTGCCCAACTGTTAAATGTCTGAATGTCTGTCTCATTGCTTGTTGAATAATCATACACACAATTTATTTCTGCCATGTGTTAGCGTTGTGTCTTCACCAGCCTAATTCGTATTGGGGAATTCATCACGATTGGGGCTGGTGTGTTCGGCTTCAGCAAAATAGACTATCAACAGCATAAGGGAGTTCTGCCTGACCAGCACTGGATAGTATGATATTATTTAAGATTACCAGTATCATGTTTTGGCCCTGTCATACATCTACAATTAACCCTTTGTATTAATCTGATTGTTTGTCAAAACAAAATTAACTAAATAACACCTTTGCCTCCAGCTTTAGTCTTTCAGACCACAAAAAATTAAGTGTCATCTCATCCACCAGTTTGGTTTGAAAATAAAACAGCTAATACATTTTCATAAAACAGAAATTGTAGTATAGCCCCTCTCAAATAGATCCTGTAGCACATTGGACTTTGACTTTTCCAATAATACTGATGGTAAAAATGCAAAGATAGTAGGATGACAGGTCAATTTGATATTAGCTTAATCGTAAGGGGTCTTTTCTAAATTTCAAAACCTTTCGCCATACAGCTTTACTGTTTAGCATACAGCTCAGCATACAGCTTTGCTGCTTGGCCCGCAATAATGATAAGAAACGGTGGAAACACAGTGGGTGCCTTTGCAGCTTCCCTGGTTGGCCCCAATAAAGATGGTGAATAATAAGAAACGGTAGAAACACAGTGGGTGCCTTTGCAACTTCCCTGGTTGGCCCCAATAAAGATGGTGAATAATAAGAAACGGTAGAAACACATTGAGTGCCTTTGCAGCTTCTCTGGTTGGCATCCAGTTAGAGAATCTAAAGAAAAGGATAATATGGTCTGTACATCTCATTAGATGGTGGTGATTTTTGACAAACTTTTACAGCTGATATAACAGGTTGAATTTCACTATATTATAAGTTAATGACCAATATAAACACAAACAGTCGTTCGGCTCTTTCATGGGAGAGAGTGTTCCCTCTGCTCATTTCTGATGAGTCATGTTCCCCTAACAGTGGCCTTCTGTCACTTGTGTGACCCGAGCCACCATTGGTCATTAACTTTTATTGCTCCCTGACCTGAAGCAGAGAGAGAGAGAGCTAGACTCAGAACCCAGCGAGGGAGACTCAGATACAGATGGAGAAAGAGAGAACCTTTTCACTGCCTTTTGAGTATCTTTGGTTATTATGATAGCCTTACTGATGTCTTCATGGACACCAATATCTGAAATATACCTTATCAATCACAATGCTGCAGCTCTTGCACCTCTGGACCCACCTTTAGGTCTGGGCCCACTCTCAGTCTTTGAAACAGAAACAAACAGATTCAGTGGAGTGACCTAAACTCTTTTGACTCTGATTTACTTCCGAACAAACTTGGATATGCATGGCTTATCCCGTCTCTCTGGCCAGGGGCACTGAGGAGGGGTAGAGGCTGATATTGAGGCCCAGAGGTGGAGAGGGTTTCTGCATTGAGGAGGGGTAGAGGCTGATATTGAGGCCCAGAGGTGGAGAGGGTTTCTGCATTGAGGAGGGGTAGAGGCTGATATTGAGGCCCAGAGGTGGAGAGGGTTTCTGCATTGAGGAGGGGTAGAGGCTGATATTGAGGCCCAGAGGTGGAGAGGGTTTCTGCATTGAGGAGGGGTAGAGGCTGATATTGAGGCCCAGAGGTGGAGAGGGTTTCTGCACTGAGGAGGGGTAGAGGCTGATATTGAGGCCCAGAGGTGGAGAGGGTTTCTGCACTGAGGAGGGGTAGAGGCTGATATTGAGGCCCAGAGGTGGAGAGGGTTTCTGCACTGAGGAGGGGTAGAGGCTGATATTGAGGCCCAGAGGTGGAGAGGGTTTCTGCACTGAGGAGGGGTAGAGGCTGATATTGAGGCCCAGAGGTGGAGAGGGTTTCTGCATTTACATTTAGTCATTTAGCAGACGCTTTTGTCCAAAGCGACGTACAAGGGAGAGAATAGTCAAGCTACGAGCAATAGAACCTAGTGTAACAATAAATAAATGCTACTTTACATAAGAAAAATAACAAAATGAAATAAAAAAGAAAAAGAAGTGCAGAAATGTAACTGCTGTAATTGCAAGTTACGCACTAGTCGAAGTGCCAGTTAGGGCGGGAAGTGCTCTCTGAAGAGTTGGGTCTTCAAAAGCTTCTTAAAGGTAGACAGGGACGCCCCTGCTCTGGTAGTGCTGGGTAGTTCATTCCACCAACGTGGAACTAAACTTCTCTTTTCTGCACTGAGGAGGGGTAGAGGCTGATATTGAGGCCCAGAGGTGGAGAGGGTTTCTACACGAGCCAAGTGTGCCTTTGTCTGGGGCTTAATTTCTGTTCTGTTAAATAATAATATTATAAATGATAATTAACATAAAAATAGTAATACAATTTATTATTATTACATTTGTGGTAGGCAACAGTAATTGCATTTGTGGATGTAACAAAGGTCAACCAAGAAATGCCCATGATTTACATTGCCACGAGACTGAACAAGTAAATACGCTGGCACTGCACAATCACTGAATGAAACAACTGATCTGATCTGTCTTAACGCAGGAGGTCTGGGCTGACTGGAAGGAGTGGGAACGCTTACTCAAACTATCTCAGTGCCAAAGGTAGGCTGTCACACAGATGAGAAGTGGGTGTTCACAATCGGTCGTAATCTCAAACACACCACAGACAGGAGATCACCTTTGCCAATCCTCTGTGTGTGTGAATAAAGGAAATGTTCAGTCTTTCCTCAAAGATTCCCAACTTAGATAGTCTTGCATCTTAGAGAGTTTACTCTTCTTCTGCACGTGCTTATGTTTTAAACAGGATGTGTGGGTGTGTGTATATTTTTTTATGTTTATGAGTGTGTGTGTGTGTATGCATATTTTTTTCACTATGTGTGCAGCATTGACACAGATTGTGTTTTTCCCTCATATCTGTGTGTGTGTGTGTGTGTGTGTGTGTGTGTGTGTGTGTGTGTGTGTGTGTGTGTGTGTGCGCACATGCTTGGAAGCTAATGGCAGCTGTGAGCGGTCTTTCCAGTCAGACAAAGTTAGTTCCAAAAAGCATGATACTGTGGAAACATTGTGTGTGCTTTTATGTCCCATAGAAGATGAATTTGGGTCAAAGCAAAACCTCTCAAATGAGGAAAAGTCCCACAGGCCTCTCTCAGGCTGCAGCATCAGAGCAGAAGAGGTTTCAGAGGGGACAGGGGACTGAAGGTGCTTCAGCAGGGGGGACAGGTAAGGGTAGATCTCATGGTTCTGTGCACACCATTTTTTCAATTCCTTTTATTTTTCCTCTAACGCATTAATTTTGAGCAACATGGAAAAAGCTCATCTGTCAAAAGGCATGCCGGACAGCTAAGAGCTACCAGAGCTCCAAATCCTCCCCAGAAGGTCAGGAAGCACCTTTCTTTTCAACACCAGCCTGCAGACATGTTCACCCATGAAAGACAAGATGACTGTTTCCTTGAATAGAAGCTTAGGCGCTTCTCAGTAAAGCACAAAATCAAAACCTTTCAGAGAAACGGGGAGGAAAAAAGCTATTAAAAAAAAGTTATTTCTGCTCAAACAGGGCCAGTTTGACCAACCACATTTGAGTGTTTTCGTCTTAGACTGTAACTGAATAACAGGATTTGGAATTGAGGGTTTTTTGGTGTGTAGGAGGTGGTCTTGGACTCAACCCATAATTAGTTTGGTTTTTGGTTGTAAATGCTATGGCAAGACTGTGCTACCTTTGGATTTGTATTGTGCCTTGAACAGCAGCACGCTCTTAACTTCTACAGTCGATCCTACCCACGATATACTACCCTTTGTGTGTGTGCCATTGCAGTGGGGAGGCCTTGCTTCTTCTGCGGCTGCAAAACCAACAAACGAGTGGTTTATTATTACGATAAATCACACTTAGCCATGGGTGGGTGACAGCAGCACAGGCATACAGCATGTCTCGTCTGTTACTGGCGTGTAAACTAGAATTTCCGCTTTCTATGATGGGAAAGGGCAGTTTATACTTTCTAAATTACTTTCTTCTTATTGATGAAAGTGGCCAGCCATTGGACCGGAATACCATTACATAATCTGCTTAAATTTATGAAGTACTTAACTAATTGCTGCTCAGTTAGAGTCTGGTGGTGGCCACACATCTGCCCCAGATGTGTGTAGTGAGTGTTACCATAGTGAGAATATGAACTTTGACCCTACTATGGACAAAATGATGACTCAAGCAGTTTAGAGCAATGATAGGAAAATCCTTGCATGTGTGTTTATCTTGGAATGAATGGAAAGCCCAGTGAAAGTGCCCTGTTCTTTCAGATGGGATATGGTGGACTACCAGTAAAGCCCCTCTGTGGTTTTCAGGTAAATTCCCCTGTTGTGGCAACGGTTGCTATCGCTCTCAGGGGTAGGCCTGAGGATATTCCTCGCTCTACTTGTGCTCTGGGCTTTGAAAATAAACACAAACAGTCGTTTGGCTCTTTCATGGGAGAGTCTTCCCTCTGCTCATTTCTGATGAGTCATATTCCCCTAACAGTGGCCTTCTGTCACCTGTGTGACCCGAGCCACCATTGGTCATTAACTTTTATTGCTCCCTGACCTGAAGCAGAGAGAGAGAGCTAGACTGAGAACCCAGCGAGGGAGACTCAGATACAGATGGAGAAAGAGAGAACCTTTTCACTGCCTTTTGAGTATTTTTGTTTTTAGTATTATGGTATTATTATGTCTTTATAGACACCAATATCTGAATTATACCTTATCAATCAAAATGCTGCAGCTCTTGCAACTCTGCACCCACCTTTAGGTCTGGGCCCACTCTCAGTCTTTGGAACAGAAACAAACAGATTCAGTGGAGCAACGTAAACTCTTTTGACTCTGATTTACTTCCGAACAAACTTGGATATGCATGGCTTATCCCGTCTCTCTGGCCAGGGGCACTGAGGAGGGGTAGAGGCTGATATTGAGGCCCAGAGGTGGAGAGGGTTTCTGCACTGAGGAGGGGTAGAGGCTGATATTGAGGCCCAGAGGTGGAGAGGGTTTCTGCATTGAGGAGGGGTAGAGGCTGATATTGAGGCCCAGAGGTGGAGAGGGTTTCTACACTGAGGAGGGGTAGAGGCTGATATTGAGGCCCAGAGGTGGAGAGGGTTTCTACACGAGCCAAGTGTGCCTTTGTCTGGGGCTTCATTTCTGTTGCTTCAGACTTGTAGACTGTATTACAGCTTTTTAACAGCTACATATACAACACACACACGCACATGCTCGTGCGCATGCACACACACACAGACACACACAGACACACACACAGAGGTAAAGGAGGTAACGCGTACACTCATGCGCCTTGTTTATTTTCTGTCAAACATGCATTTATCTAGATTAATCCTTTCTGTCTGTTGTGTTGTGTTCAATATTACTCAGTAGTGACAAACTCTCAAAACTCATTCCTGTTTTGGTGTTCTGCTTCAGTAGTCGATGTTTGTTTGCACTGTGGTTTAAACTTTGTTGTCTGTCTATGGTTATGATTAAAGATCTTCAGAGGAGAAGCAGCTGTGTGGATTTTCCAAGTGTGCTGCTAGCGCCCTCTGGTGAATAGTAGTGTATTCTGGCAGATAAAGTAGCGTGCTATCTTGCATGGTACAGGATCCTCTTTCATTTCTAAATATCAGAAACCTAAACCAACTAGTAGACCCATATCCTATTCCATGAAGACCTATAATCGTATTCCATGAAGACCTATGTCATATTTCATTAAAGTTGTGGTCTTACAAATTTGCAGAACATGCTTTGCAAAATCAAAAGGGGAATCATGTGTGCTGGAAAAGCTTTTAGGCCATGATTTTGATAATGTAGCCCCAAATGTCAACGGAAAAAGCGTTGAGCTTTCGGTTCAAGTCTTGGCTCAACAAAAACATGTTGGATGTATACTTTTAATTTGGTAAACAACAATGACAGTACAATAATGGAACAACAGCACAAAAATCTATTCATGTTAAGTAACAAAATAATTGACAGAAAGTACCGGTAGATATTTTTCCATGACTTTCATTCACTTTTTCATAAGCTAATATTCAAATATTAGCTTATATCATAATGGCCTTAGAAAATATGTCAGAGCACAGTATCTCTGCCACATCACCACTCATAAATACTGTCGTAATGTCATGTAGTATGATAAGATATTCTTTTTAAGGCCATATTCTATTAATGTAGATAAATGTTTATCTAGAGTGTAGTTGACATCACTATTAATGATTCATTTAATTTGCCTTGTTGCACAGTACTCACTCTTGCTTGTGTGGCTGATAACTTCATTATTTGTTATCAGTCCTCTGGTTCAATATGACCATATATGTGCATTATGCAGCTGTGTATGTCTTTGTGTATGTGTGCACGTGTGTGAGTGTGTGTGTGTGTGTGTGTGTGTGTGTGTGTGTGTGAGTGTGTGTGTGTGTGTGTGTGTGATGGTTTTCTCAGAAACATGTGTGCATATGTGGCAGGGACATGCTGTTTGGCATCTCCTGGGCCATGCCTGCTTCTTCTCCTGGTCTGTACACCTCAGTGCCAGTCTGCGTGGGCACCAGTGCAAGCCCTGGCAGAGCTGTGGGAAAGAAAAGAACAGCATGTTGGCACTGGCCTACGTGGCACACTCAGGGTTTTAAAGTATGAAGCCACGCCAGGTCACGTGTAGAATCAGTGCAGTATTAAATTCTGGATGTCAGGCATGTCATGTCAACACACATGAATGTTTCCCATCCGATTAGTTGTGAGTGTCAATGGGTGAATATCTTGTAATGCTTTTTAAATGCAGATGGAATAGGACCCAAAGGAATATGCAGAATTCAGGTGCAGAAGTAGCAAAGCAACACTCCCCCACTGTTAAAATATGATAGAGCCATAAATCTGCCATGGCTGCCTCACATTCCCAAGACTGTGGCTTTGCTCCCCCTGGAGGGTCACACCACCCATGTTATACCTGATGTCACTATGATGTATAGAAGTGGGCTGTGTATACGGAACCTAGCATGGGTGAGGTTAGACACTGAACTGAGGGTGTGAGAGTGGGCATCCACTAGTGGAAGGGCAGCTCAGGCCAGAGGCAGCTGAAGGGAGGGGGCTCTCTGTGGAGGATCAGTGGAGCTTAGGGATCATGAGCTCATAGAGGTGTCAGTTCATCTTGTGAAAGCCTCATCAGTCAGAGAAACCCCAGTGCTCCCGGTGTTGGGACGATAATCTCCCCAGAAAAAATAAACATACTCCCCACAGTCTGGACCACACGCAGGAAACCAGGAGTCTGAGGTTTCATGCACCTGTAGAGTGGCTCACTGGGAACAGGTGTAGTGGGAGCTTCATGGATGTTTATGTTGTGGTGGCAATTGCATAATGACAGCTTTGTACACAAAATTAGTCAGTGTTCACGTTCTGTCCAAGATGTAATTCAAACACATGTCCAACATTTTCGATGTCACCAAATGCAATGTTCTATTAGGGCTATACACTCAGGTATGTAGTATTGATGGGCTTGGGATCGACGCCTTTTTTCATGCGTCAATAATCAGAATTTTACCTAGATTATTATCGATCAATATCATCTTTCTTCAGATAGAAATAAATAGGTGTCTTTGCTACAACAAACCCTTACTTATCTAAGCTGTGAAGGTTTACCGGTTTTCAGTGTGATATAAGCAACCACCACTAGATGGAGCCATATTAGCCTGCCTGTTTGGTTGAAGCAATGGAGATTGTTTGATCATAACAAAGTAAAAAGTGAATCATTTTAGCAAATCATAAAAGTAGGCCCATTGAATTAAAATAAGATTTCCCATTTCCACAAGACATATTTTGTGTAGCCTAGATACAAAAAAAATAGCAGATGCTTCTTTTAAACGTTATGAAAAAGACCAACATAAAATTGTTCTCTTAATAGTGACATGATGACTTAATAGTAACTGATCCCTACTTGTCAAGACAGTGAGACAGAGGAGACAGTGTAACATAGCTTAGTCTGAATAAACTGGCGTCTTAAATAACGGACATAATATTTATAATAATATAAACACCTACGTTTAGGCTATGTTTGCCACCCCTTCTCAGAAGGCTTAGGCTGACCGCATGCCGCTGGTTCTTATCATTTCTCAACACAAGGTTAGTGAAGTGTCTACGGCAGGGTAGCCTACCACGTCAACCCACATGTTGTGTTCACAACATGGTTTAACTTGTTGTGTTTCTGGTCAGAATTGACTGGCCTGACATGCATGGTAATAATTTTGATTTAAACCTTTCTAAGGATGCAAGTAATTGTCTTTATGACTTCACAAAATATTTATACATGCATATAACTATCTATCTATCTATAAACCTCAGGATTATTAGTATTTTGTGTATTTAATAATGTAATTAAGAACTGACAACACACATTTAAACTATGCATAAAATATACATAATAGAATCTGTAATTTTACAAAATAATAACATGTGTTCTGGTTAAAGATGCATACCTATTCATATCAACACCCAACTGACTGCATTTAATGTGATGGCTGACAACTTTACCACATATTTTTACTCATAAAACTTAAACATTTTTAAGGCTGGTAATTTTTGACTGGTGACCTAACAAATGTAACAATGTTAAATATTTGATTCTTACTTTATTTTATCCATTCTTTATTTATTTATTTGCATTCAAGTAGGTAGGGTGAAGGACGTCATGAATCCTTGTGAGTTTAAGATGCTCTCCAATATATTTATCCGCTATAACTTTAGCCTAGTTTACCCGCTAACAACATCCACTAGCAGCTCAAAAGTAGGGATGAGAGAGGTGAGTAAGGTAACTGCAATAACTATAGAAGGCCTATAGTCAATATCGCCCCCTTGTGTTCTCCGAAAGCTATTATTCCAGACTACATTATAAGAAAGGCCAACTGAACGAATTGGAAAGCACACATATTAGATGTCTAATTTAGATTTAGATTTAGATTTAGATTGATGCCTAAAAAACGCGATAAAATAACATGCCGATCAATAATTAATATATCAATCTTTTATGGCATTTCTACTTATTGAAGGTTCTGAATTGACTTTATGAATATCTGTGTTCAGGAAGCTTACAAAATGGCCTACTCACAATTTGGTACTGGAAGGATTACAGAGATAAATTGGTTTGGCAACACCCCCTGGGCACCTAGGGGACCACAGGCCATGGCAGGGTCTCCAGGGGACATGAATGAGAAGACTTCAGTGTGACTTCCTGGAGTTTAGCAGAGGAACACAAAACAAGATTCACATTCCACTCAAGAATCAGATTATCAGATTATCTTGAAATTCACTACAGAAATGACTAAATGGCGTAGGACATGAATCAGGAGTAAAACACACCATTTATTCATTCATTTCGGTTAACATTTGCATGGCACAAATTCTTGTCGACAACCAATAATACTGCTAAATGTGTCGAAGGCATGCCGAACACACATTTTCACATATTGGGATCTTGTGGCTTTGCCTCTGGAGGCCATTGCAAGCATAACTGAAACGGGCTATTTGACTCTGTGGTTGGAGCCTGGGTGAGGGTGTGTTAGTGAGCGGTACCTGTCTCTGGCCCTTTGGCCACGGCCCCAGTCGCAGCCTCAGCTCCAGTTCCAGTACCCGCCCTGGCCCCGTCTGCCCCCTCTCCCAGCAGCATCTCCTGCAGCAGGCTGTCCACGCTGGCCTCCCCGAGCAGGCGCGCCAGCTGCAGCTGCTCCACCATCTGCCAGGCGACACTCTGCAGCGGCGGCAGCATGAGAAGCAGTTCCCCGAAGCGCCCGCGCTGCTCGTAGCTGGCCTCGTCCAGCAGCACCTGGGCCTGGAACCGGATCTGCCGCACCGCCTGAGGGTTCTGCAGACCTGGGCAGTCTTGAGACACGTGTGAACACACAGACACGGACCATCACAGACAGAAGAAAATACGTGAGTCACAACATAGATGCCGTGTATACATGTCATGTCTTTAACATTCTTGAACTAATACACTTCAAGAAAAAAACAAAGTTCATTTTAGGAAAGTGCCCTGAATGGGGGACTGTATGAGAAGGAGTTCTACCAGAGAATCAGATATGGTTGTAATGTAGTTAACTCTCTGTAATACCCTCAGGTAGTCATGGGTCAGGGTTTTTTGGAGGAATGGCACTTGGTGGGCTGAGCTCGGCCCAGGAGTGTTTGTTTGTGTAGCTAGTCAACACAGACTGGCCCTCACACTAGCCTGACAGTTTGGCCAGGACTGGTCTGTTCACTTGACCTGGCCCTGATGGTATAATCAGACATCTTAGCCAAGAAGCTATAAAAGTCCAGAGACCAGCTCTCCTTGCCAGCACCCTCACAGATATTAATAGTTTTCCACAGGACGCGATGAAACTGTAACACCTAAGCAAACTGACTGACGCCAAGGTGAGGCAGGCTAGTTCCTCACAGAGGGCACCATCTTTGACCTAATGATAGAACAAAAAAGGTTGCATATTGTAGTATTAAGGGGTGCAGGAGATTGACTGAACTATATGACAGACCTGGGGCGAAGAAGATGATGGCTTTCAGGCAGGCAAACTCCACGTCAGTGACATCCAGCTCTCGGAGTGGCCTGACGAGCTCCTCCAGAATACGGACCGCCACTTTGGACACCTCCATCTCTGACCCATTCACCGATATGATGAAGTCATTTCCTGCAAGGAGAAACCACAGTGGAAACCATCAGACCGAGGGCCCGAAGATTCTGGCTCGACTCTCAAGCTAAACGGGAAAGCTCACTTACCCAGAAGGATGATGTCATTGTAGGGAAGGGAGCGTCGAGCCGCGCCAAGGATGAGATGCTCAGCAGAATGGGCCCTCAGCAAGGCCACCTGCACACAGACAAATCACAGACACACACACACACACACACACACACACACACACACACACACACACACACACACACACACACACACACACACAGACACAGACACACAGACACAGACAGAAGATTTTTTCACACATCGGCACAGAGTATGACAGAAACTCTCTGGAGGTCCAGAAACATCTAAACCTGTGCCGACATGCCTCGGTTAAACGCTGACTGCGGCCTATCCATGCAGTGGGATGCCACACCGTGTCGTGGTGCACTGCCAAAAGTAACACAATACGCACAATGTGTATGAGCCCACCCTGTCATCCACCGGCAGCTCACAGAATCCGGGGATGCGCTTTGCCCACTCCACCAGCAAGAGGAGCTGCTGCTTCATGGATTCACACACGTCCCCTACGCGGGCGACCTTCTTCATGCCTGTGTCACAGGGGATGCCAAGAGCTGAGGACTGGAGCTAGAGTGAGAGAGATAGAGAGATAGAGAGAGAGAGAGAGGAGATGAGGAGGGGATACGCCACAGACACAACACAGGTGAGACAGATCAGGGTGAAGCATTAATACTTTCACTGTAAACAACTCCATTTTAATTCCTCACACTGTGAAAAACCCCTACTATGATAATGGCGGAGCAGTTGCCAAAGTGAGCAATGAGGGTGAGAACTGGAGTCTGAGAGCCTGCAGGTGCGTTTAGTTGTCTGAGTAAAGAGATCACAGAGTCACAGATGGACATAGAGGTGTTGCTTTAGGAGCTGACAATGCTGGGTGTGAAGTGAAATGATTGCATCAAGGAAGTAATGTGAGATATGACTAGTGAAACTAGACTGGTCGAGAAGAAAAAGAACTGTGGAGGACATGTTGAGGCCGACTGTATGAGAATAGGAAGGCACTCAAGGTGTTAGAACTGGAATAGCAAAAGTAGAAAGGCGAGAAATGGGTGAATGGTCACCCCTCCCTCCAACTGCTGTTGCCCTGAACCCTTCTGATAAATCCCGCTGGCCTGGGATCAGAGTTTCACAGTGCTCTGGCAGCGTAACGCATGACACATTGCATGAGGAGCAGACCCCAATGGAAACCAGCTCAGCCTTGTTTTGTGGCTCATTTGTCAATCATCCAATTAATTTTCCTGCGTGCCTATGGCATGCAAAGAGGAGGTCTGGTTGTTATTATGCATTTAGAGCAAATTGAATGCTGGCATAGATTCCAAGCCCATGCAGTGCAATTAAATAGGCAGTGATCAAATTGAGTCCCTGGGCAATTTGACCGTTCTCAGACATAACCGAAGCCAGGAGTCTGTAGTTAAAACTTCCAGGGGACTCAAATGGTTGCTTGTCTTAGAGGCCCAAAGAAAATACAGCCTTGGTCTCTCTCCCTGCATCTTTTAGTGACACTGATAATGCAGAGTTGTATTCTGAGTTCTCAGGCAAAGCGGAAAGGGAAAGCAGGAGGTTGCGGATTGCCCCTGCCTTCCCTCCCATTCCCTGTGGGGAGCTGGGAGTGTTTAGTGGGGCCCCCGGTACTGAGGCCTACCTGATGTGTACTTGCTTCTGCTTGCAGCAGCATGCTGATGGACAGCGTCCCTGCCCCCTGTCCGTCTCTGCGGCAGCTAATCCGGTCCCGCTCATTCTGGACAGCTGCACATGACATGAAGGCGCAAATGAATATTATTGATCTGTTTCTCTTCCCCCAGTGCTTTCATGGCTCAACAAGCGCTACTTTTCATACCCCCCCACAAGAAAGAGAGAACATACAGGTGGCCTGGGTACCTGCTCCTATGAAATTGATTCTCTCTGTACGTTACAATTTGATGGCGGCATATTGGATGTGACGTCATGATTTTGTTAGCTGGGAACACCCAATTAAGGAGTGACGGTTGTGAGGAGTATTGTTGTAGCCTTTTTGTGTGGCACAAGATTTTTCCCCCCCCAGCTTTCTTTGGTCTGATGGTTTGGATTGTTTCCAGCCCGGAAAAAGTGTCTGATCACGACCTCCCGGTCTGGCGTAGGAAAGGAGCGTGATCAGAATATCTGCAGTCTGCTTTTGGTGTGCCTCCACAAGGCCAGACGGCGAGGGCCAATCTGAAACCAATTAGTCATCTGAGCAGATTTCTTGCCAGCCAGTCAAGTTCCTATTAGTCCAGCAAAAGTCCTTCATGGGCCCTTGTGTGTCACAAACATGGCCTCCCTCCCCATTACCTGGTGGTAAGTCTTTTCTTTTTCTTTGAAAGTCCCGGTTAATTTTTAAGACATTTTCATTGGAAGCGTAATGTGCTCTGTAATTGCTTTGGCAATTTCTTTTCTCATTTTACTTCCGATAGCATTCACGGTGATATAAAACCCACCAAATAGATACAACTCCTTGACTAGTGAATATATTGGGTGTTCTGTCTCCTTCCTTTCAAAATACTCACCACTGCACTCTATGTTACGTAAAACACTCCTGGACTGTGAGTTATAAAGTGAGTTTCTCTGTGGTGGAAAAAAAAGGCCCTAGCAAATATTTGCCCATACTGAGCCATGTTAATTATTGATGTGAACAGGCCATTCATTGCTCTCCAAATCCCATTTCTCTTCTGGAGATTGGGAGCAGTTGGTGGGAGATAAGAACTGTCTTGCATATAGTCCGTCTCCTCTCCCCGCAGTGCTCCAAGAGTTGTGTGGGGTGCAGGAGTTCTCCAGCACATCCCCTCAGAGCTCAGCTTGTTCTGAAAGTCTTATGTAATGTAGGCAAACATGGTGAGCTGTACACTCTCTTGGCCAGTCTGGGCAGGGGGGTTGGGTTTGGGGGGTGGGGTGGGGTAACAGGATGTTCCATTAACTTTGGAAAGAAAATGACAATATCCTTTCCCTATCTGTAACTCCTAAAAAGGCCTTACAGTCATCATATGAAACATGTCTAACTCTCTTGACTGTCAGACATGTAAGGCTGTGCTGATGTGATTGAGTCTCTCACCTTCTTTTCTCATGCCCGCTCTGAAGCACTTCCTGAGCCGGCAGTAGCGGCAATGGTTCCTCTTGTCCTTGTCCACCACGCACTGTCTGCTGAACCTGTGCGGGCAAACACGCACACACAGGCCAACTATCACGTGACCGCAATGAAACACTTCAGGTGTCATACACATGCTTTCTGTTGATTCATTTTCTCTATGGCCATTCTCTCTATGTGCATGCATAGACAGGCTTTCTGGCACAAGGAACAATTGGTTTCAAAGACACATGAAATAAGAGGAACTTGTCAGATGGAACACCTTCAGGTGTGAAATAAACTTCCCACATTTTACTCTCTCCTCATTGACTCAAGATCCAGGCCCACTGTAGATGCACTTGTAACTTTGACGTCTTACTCACAGTTTTGCTCTCTGCTGTATGTCAGACATAGAAATGTACACTATCATCTGAAATGATAGCCAAACAGGGAGTTGTACTGACACATATTTAAACTAATAGTAAGAAAGTAAGAAATAGTAGAACCTATTTTTCTGCTTGGAACAAATGTGGAACAATTCTCCTAGTGCTGGAGTATTCCTATTTAAGTACCAAGCCAATGGCAGTTACCCTGTTGAACTTTTCCCCCACCTTACCTGCACTGGTAGGCATGGTTCTTCCTCACGCTCCGGCGGAAGAAGCCCTTGCAGCCGTCACAGCTGGCAGCTCCGTAGTGCTTCCCCGTGGCCCTGTCCGCACATATAGAGCACAGGTTGCCATTGCTCGGGGGCGGTGAGGAAGCTGCCACTGGCACCAGGGACTCTGCCATGTCAGAGAAAAACAGACATTCTGATGGGCAAGAGTTGACCTGGTAGGTTCCACCTATACTGCACTGTGCTGTAGATACAGGGTCACACCTCCAGGTGAAGTTCTCTGTAAATATCCATTATTCATTTGTCATTTTGGTGTCTCTTTGGGCAACGTCCTTATAGAATAGAATGATACTCTTTGTAAATAAGAAATGTATATTAGTGTTATTGAAAAAATCCCTGAATTTATCAGTGTGAGACAATGTAATGGAGACTCCTGAGACTTAAGGATAGGTATGACTCCAATGCACATGATTAGTTTGAGTTATCCTCCAGGCAATTATTGAAACAAGTTAATTTGCTTTTGACAAACATACTCACACTCACTCCTACACACAGACACACACTAGGCTCACATACAGCAGTACCACACAGACATACATTTGTGAACTCATAGGACATCTGTGTGTCGCCTGCATGGCTTTATGAGAGCGGCGGTAATAAAAGGCTTATTGGTAGAGATATCAACAACCTCTCTGCCTGCCAGCTTCACAGGCCTCTGAGGACTAGCACTCCTTATTACTTGGAGAAAGAAGAAACTCCCCATGTAATTAAACCAGTCACAGGTCAGTGGAAAGCCAAAGCCGGCGCAGCCATTTTGTAGTTAATTTCGCCCTGCAAGCGCTGTTTTAATTCAATCTGCCTGTGAGTTGGGCTAAATTGCATTCTGTCAGTATTCAAGCGCTCCTGGATTGGCTTGAGCAAACTGGTCACCATCAAACATGTTGTTTATATTGCTTATCTGGAGGACAATGACACTCAGATGTAATGTATGTAAATTGCACATTTAAGAGTTTTGAAAGCGAGCGGTAGAGGATTACACTTCAACGCGCTGAATGCTTTTCTGGGGTCAAAGTTTTGTTGGATTGAATTAAGTGATTACAATGCATCTACCACCCGTCTCTCTCTCCCTCTCTCTCTCTCTCTCTCTCTCTCTCTCTCTCTCTCTCTCTGTATTGAATAGGAGAGTCCCGGTAATGTGCGCAGCTAAAGGTGCCAGAACAGACTTCCTGATTCAGCAAGTCCTTTTTCCTAATGATGAAAATGAGATTATGGCTGAAAACCAGGGAATGCGAGGGTGGCGTATGTATGCGCTTGTGCATGTCTCTCGTGTGTGTGTGTGTGTGTGTGTGTGTGTGTGTGTGTGTGTGTGTGTTTGAGGTTGTGTGAGTGGTGGGCTGCCAGTGGGAGCTCCGACTTTTAAACAGCTCTCATGACCAGATAATAGCCGCTGTATTTTTGAGCAGTTTTTTTTGCAAGATACGGGCCTGGTGTCTCTGGAAGGACACCCTCCCTTGCCCTCTTGTGCCATGAGAAAATGCCGGAAAAATCCCCGGGTGTGTGGGAGTCGTAATGTGAGGCACCGAGAGTGGTTAAGCACATGTTACACTTGGCCTGCTCCTCAAAGGCACCGGACGACCTAGCATTAGTCTGACAGACAGGCAGACTGCAGACAGACTACTTTTCATTTTTTCCCCCCTCTAAATACGTTGCAAAAGCACTGTGTCTGATTGCAGCTGTGAATGTGTATTTAGCTCATAGCCCATAGCTAATATTACTCACATTCCCTGTGCATATCCACGTGAGAATATGAAGATTATGGGTAATAACTTGAATGCAGGCTATTGTGGTCACTGATCATCAGTGGTTATTTGCTGTGAGAATGGGAAGCTTTTCAAATGATTCAGTGACAATCATTTCTCATGACAACATGCTTTTTGGAAGTGCACAAAAGATGTATTATGAACTTGAAGCATATCGTGACCATTTCCCTCACCCAACTCATTACCATGTCACTGAAACATAATGCTACCTTTAGTGCAGTGCGAGGTCACCTAACGAACAAATGCAACGTGAGCGACTCGTGCTAATATAAACTGTCGTGGCAGGCTGACCGTGTTTATGAGACTTGTAAGTAAACTGTATGACAGCTGGAATTACAGGAGGTCTTTTATAGATTTTCATCAAACAAATCCCGCAATGGCTTAGATTTTTGCTGTTAAGTCCAGAGTATAAATGTCCCACCCTGTCCATTCCACCCAGTGCAATCCTGTTCCGTGGTCTGTCTGGACTCAGGTCAAGGGGTCAAACATACCTGCCTCTTCAGGAAGTGCTCTCAGGCTGTCAAACTCCAGCATGGTGTAGGAAGGGTCCATGTTTATGCTATAATCGGTGGTGTCCAGATCAAGCCCAGTTCTGTGGACCCTCATGGTGCGGTGGTCCTTGGTAAGGAATGGTGGGCCCAACAGTGACCTACCCTACTCTAACAAGGCCAGTGGGAAGATCTGAGGACCACTGTGACCCAGACCAGCTTCACTCCACAGTTACTCCCTTCTCTGTTATTAAACAATTACTATTCACTCCAACTTAATAAAACCCCTCACTCACTATATTCTGCTTCATTCGGCGCACATCCAAAACTAGGATTCCCATACAGACATTAATAGCCACCCCCTCTGTCCTCTGTACAGTTGTGGTAAGATATATTGCTCTTCCACATACAGCTGACTGTTCTTATCGGCAGAATGACCTTTGGTCAGAGTTGTCCTCATCCAGTAGCTTTCAGCTTGTCATAGATGTCCCATATACAGGGACTGATAGCACAGTTGGGAAACAAATAGAAATAGAAGGGGGGGGGGGGGGCAGGACAAATAAATAAGAGGGTGGACAGGCACCCAGTGTTATTCTGTTAACTGTTTACCAATCGGTTTGCAGAAGTCTTATCAGGGTTCAGCGCTGGAGCTATAAGGGGAGGGATTTGTGGATCGGTGGCACATAAACAAATATACATGACAGAGAGGAAGCGAGCAAATCTAAAAACACAAAACTGGAGCTCACAGAGGTAGATCATACATTTAAAAAGAAAAAAAAACTATGTATAATATTGTACTAATGTACTTAAGCAAATCTTTCATTTTTTGTTAAATATTACCAAACTCCAACCATGGTTGCTTTGCTTCTCTTTTGCCACTGGAGGCAGTGTTTGACAAGCCTGACATCCAGACATTGATAGCCGCCACACCTACGCCTCTGCATTGAGGGGGCAGAACAAACCTTATCTCTACCTTTGCCCCTTGGACTGCCTTTGCCAAAAGTCGCGTGGAGTCATCGATTTAGTCTCTTGCGTGATAACGCATAACAATACACACAGCCTGCCCCTCTGTAGGCCTCTTTGATGTAGATACTACTCATGGAAATGCCCCAGTCTCTGCGTATGGAGCTAAGGAGGAATTTCTGATTTGTTTGATCACTTTGTTCGACGTGCTGGTTTAGTCAGATATTGTTGATACCTATTGTTCAGCTCAACAGTAGCATACGACCAGCGATGAACCAATTGTCAGACCTGTTCTTTCTGGGCCTTGTTAGGATGACTAAGGATGTGCAGTACTCCTCTGAGGCCCAGGAGCCATGGATAAGTACAATGGTCAGCAGAAACCAAAAATGGAAAGTGATCTCTTATTAATGTCCTTCATTTTTAAGAGCAAAAATTCTCAGACATCCATAAATTCTGATGTCTGGGTCACGGCATGGAAAAAAAAAAGAGAAGAATACAGGAGCCAATTCTTTGTGAGTGTAAGTCATCAGACTCTATCCAGTGCCTCTGTAGCCTCAAGGAGTGTGCCTGTGCATCCAAAACAAGTCTTGAGCTAAAAGTTGCCGATTATTTTTAAACGCACTTCGAATTGCTTGAAAGGACCTGGCCCAAGAGATCCTTGGCCCGGTGTCTCACTCGTCTGCCTCGTAAAACACTCTCCTCTGTTTGACACGAGTCTGTGGTAAAAGTCAATGAGAAATAAAACAAGTATGTCTATGTGTATTTGTGTGTCAGAGAGAGCCTGTAACAGAGAATGTGTCAGATAGAGAGAGCGAGAGGGAAAAGAGGGGTGAAAGTGGCCATATGATTTTTACAAATTATAACAAATTATATGTCAGGCCACATATGAGGCTCTCAGGAGCTATATCCATCATGCTTTGGTGTAATGGGATTTCCTTGGTGAGCAGCACTCCTTCCCTGAATGTCACGCTGGGCTGTGGGTCACACCTACCGTACAGTGGCAGGGCCTCCAGTGCAGGGGCTTTGTTAGGGTGATTGATGACTCATAAAAACCTGGCAGTCACACCACAGCCGTACACACCACTTTTTTATTCACAGATGTCCAGAAAACATCCACGCATGCTGACATATATACACACACACACACACACACACACACACATACGCACTATTCAGATGGTCTATGACACAAAAAAATATTCAGGATGTGCTAAATGTAGCCAAGTGTTTTGTGTTGATTTATGATGAGCAATGACATGTTGTCCTTATAATTGAAAATAAATGTTTCTTTTAAAGATATTCAGATCATCTTGTGTACACGTTTAGGATTGATTGCTGCACTGAGAATTTCTGAATCTACAGCATGTAGATATTACATGGACGCTCCACTTCAAATACCGTATACTGTTGTTCACATTTTCTTCCAGCAGGAGGAGACAGAATCCAGCTTATGTCATGCTTCTGTGCCGTTAATGAATCTGGCACTTTCTCCTCTAACATGTAGGTTCTGGTTTGAGCTGGGACAGAACCAGTTCTCACAAAATGGTATTTTTTTCTGAAAGAGCTAGTAGCTCAAAATCTGTAAAGTCAGTCTTGTGTGTTTGGCCCGTCAAGTGACTGACACATGCTCTCAACCTAAGTCCAAATGTCCCATGGTTTTTCGGCTGCGGGGGTGAGAGACTTTCTGTCAGAGGAGCTGGATTCACTCTGCACAGGTGTGCTTGTGGCAGCACCTACCTGTCTGTCTCCATGGCGGGGCGCCGTGATTGATGAAGTGAGAACGGCTGAATGTCAGCGCCGGGGCTTCTGGGACGCGGAGAGGTGTGGGGTAGGGGCGAGGGTTCGGCACAAGCAGTCACTCCTGGCCACAGCCTCAGCGCTGTCACACTTCAGCCCCTAATGCAGGTCGTCCTATTAACCGAACATAAATAAATAATGTGACTGATGCGTCTTAGTGAGAGCGAGCACCGAAACTCTGTGCATTTCTAATTTCCTCGTCAAGGCGAGTCAAATGAAATTACTGTTTGATCCAAGGCTCTCGCTTCAATGGTTCCCCTCCTTAATTTCCAAGGCACAGGCACAGGCACTGAATGCCCATACATTCAATTTCGGTCTGCAGTGTTTATGTTGCTTTGTGGAACTAGGTAGAAAGTTTAAAGTTTGACAGGGAAGGTTGACAAAAATTATTATTTGTTTTGGTGTCCTAGGAACTAGGTGTCTGTCGTCTCTAATGTAGTGAAATGTGTGTTGCTTCCCTTCGATCGTCTTCTGCCTTCCCTCTGATTTTCACTCATGTTGATTTATTCACATATTAAACAAGGAGGACAAGCATCAGACGAGCCGATGTCGCGGTCGCGGTCCAGGGGAGTCACAGAGCTTTTCCCTTTTTTATTCTAAAACACATCGCCAGATCACTCATCGACAGAAGCTGCGTTTCCTAATCACATTCATGAGGCCGGACCTTCTGCGAGGCTTTGGAAAGCACTCCTGGGGAGAAGCCCTTGAGTGGACCGTCCTGAGGGAGTCGGAATGAGGATGGGGGTGCAGAGGAAGGTCTCGCGCAGGCAAGGTAAAGGAGAGGCGGCAGGTCACCACTTTCTTCTTTTTTCTTTCCATTTTATGCAGAGAGGCCCACTGTAGTCGCTGATAATGAGGTCGTAGACAGTATCATTACACTGAAGGGATATGGAGGGTGAAAGTACTGGATCACTCACCGTGCTACAGCCCCAAAAAGGCCAGCCTGTTACACAGTTGTCACCAAATGCATTTTCATGAAAAGTAATAACTGGCATAATGTAGTGTGTCATTACTGGAGGAATACACTCACAATGAGAGGCACTGACATCCGCCAGCGCCCGCATGGCGAGACACTGGAACAGGTGCAGGGAGTGAATCACATTGATGACAGGTCCTTAAAGAAAAACAGCATCCTCTCCACACCTCTCCGCACAAACCCTGTGTCTTTAGACAGCCCTTAGTCTGGTCATCAGTTGCCTAAAGAGCTGATGCTACCCAAGAAGTCATTTTTTTTGGTTTTTTAAAGGATTTGCAAGGCAGTTGGAAAGAACTTATTAGGATCCTTCATGGTAGCAGGTTTGCTCACAAACTCTGCTCTTATGATCTTCAAATCACTCTGAGCAGTTGTAAGTGAGGGGTAAGTGTAGTGATACTGAATATTTGGCAGATATTTCTCTTATTGCATTTATATTTATCTGTTGAAAGAGGAATTTCTACTAGATTGCGAGAAGAGATGTCAGGACAGTGGAGCTTGTCTTTGCTGGTCTCCACTCACCATGTCTCAGAACAGTACCAAGCCCATGCAGCACAGGCGCCCCCAAGAGACCAGTATGTTCTGCATTAGAGAAAGTCCAGTCGAGGCCCTTTGTAGTTTTATTCCAAAAAAGGAGGGGATGAGAAAGCAGCAAAAATTGGTTATAAAAGCATGGAAGGCATATGATTTAGTGGGGCAATAAAGAATGGAAAGGTGGCCATTCATCATGGCAGTGAGCTCACGGAGAGAGGGCCTGTCACGGACACCGCCAAGTCCGGGAGGCGGCTCCCGGTGCGCCTCAAAAAAGCCCTCCCCAACCCCCCCCCAAAAAAAAACCCGCTCCAGCCAATGGCTTTTCCAGACAGGCGCGCAGGGCTGGGTGCTGACGGAAGGATGGACATTTCCGTCGCTCCTGGACAACAGCAGTGTCATGGAGGCTTCCCACACTGCTGTGTGCTGGTGGGGCCGTAAACAAACTAGCATGTCATGGCGGTCCACAGTTGTAAGCTCATCTGATACAGGGCTTGAATGTTTGTTGATATGTGTGTCTGTGAACTGAAGCTCCTCTGTTGTTTGTTGTTTTGTCCCACTTCTGTGTCGCACTGCTTGAGAAAGAGATGACCATTATTAATGTGGAGATGCAGCTGTACTTTGACAGAAAAAAATCTGTCAGCTCCTATTTGTTATCGGTCTTCATAGAAAGCCCACTGCCCGGCTGAAATATAAAATTAATTCTGGCTAAATTTGAAACATATCAAAATTGCAAAATTTGCAAGGTCAAACATAAGTTTACACATTGACTATCAGTGCTTTGATATCAAAGCAGTAAAAAAATAAAAATTCAGATCATGTAAATTTGAAGAGATTCAACTGCACTGATCAATTCCAGTCGACCTGTTCAAGGCCAGTGTCTTTAAGTATGTTAATATCATAGCCACTCATCTGCTATATTCTTACACTGTACGTCAATAAATGCTGACCTTGGAATGTAAGTGTGAGGACATAATAGGCTGGTATCTTACTTGTTCAGCTCTGGGTAGCTAAGGTGCTTGAACCACAAACTAAATTTAAATGTTTAACCTGAAACAAGTTTTGAAATAGCAATAGTTTATCTCTTTTTTTACTATCAGGAATTGGCTGCAATGTGATTTGGCTTTGCTATGGAACAGTCGTGTGGACTTTGAATTGGGAAGGGGGAAAAACATACATACACAGAAGGGAAAAAAACATTCTTTGAAGAAGTCCAGCAGAATCGATTCCCTCAGACATGACATGATTTCTGCCGGACCATATGCACTGTCTGGCGCATCTGTTAGGATGATTACGGCAGTATGTAATTGTAAAAGCCTCTTTGGGTCGCTGTGTCACAGACGTATTCAAAAAATGCCTACGCCAGCGCTGCTCATTAAGTCTTATAAACTTCAGCTTACTACATGAGGGAGAAACAAACTGCTGTCAGCCCAAGGTCACAAGCGTTTCCCATAAACTTTCCAACTTATCCTCCACTCTTCTCTCTGTCGGAAGTGGTAAAGGAGGATTTTCCGACGTCCTCTGAAGATGTGTTTTTTTTCCCTCTTTTTTATATGGCTGTTTTTACCATTCCCTTTGTTATGCCCACAGGAATCCCACGTTCCTGCTCTCTTCATTGTGTCTGGCCCTTGTGCGCCATTTTTACACCCCCCCCCCCCCCCCCCCCCCCCTCCCCTTTTCATAATTTTTCTATCGTGCTTACTAACAGAGATGCGCTGTGCTCGTGATGCCGGGGACATGTGTGCGCACATCTGTCTGAGCTTACTCCTCTTGCTGAAAGTGCAGAGTACCTTTGTGAGAACCTAGTGTGTTCTTAACGTCCCGAAGAAAGAGAAAAAACAGAACAAGTAAAGCACCCACATGCGGGCTCCGCTGAAGAATGATAAAAAAAGTCCTTCAATCTGAGGCCCTTTGTGAACCGCCTTTTAATTAAAACCACTTGTTCCCAAACTTGTACTTAATGTTTCCCATTAGTCATGTTTGAGGGATTACAGACAGCTCCAATGAAAGTCAAGGATTAAATGGAAAACGCAGATGTGCGAACAATGCGGCTTGTTTTATTGTGATCACAGTCGTTTAGTAATTACCAAAAATTTGACCAGATTTGACAAGGTTTCCTAATTCGGCCCTGCAATTAACTTTGACTTCTTTGGCGGGGGAAGAAAAAGAGGAGTTTACTCATGGGGTTACCCGGGTCTGTTCAAGGGGGGACCCTAGGTTCAAAAGTCCTCCTTTATGAATGACACGCTCTGTTTATGCCTCAGTCCCTTCTCATTCAGAGCATAATTTACCAATGTTCTGTCTTATGAAGCCTGTAGCCGCCTCACTCACTTTTTCAGTCAGCGTCTGCATGCTTTATTAAAGATGGCATTTGCCTTTCTCATGCCCCCTTGGATGACCATCTGTTGTGAGAGATGATAAGTAGAAACAGAGTTCACCAAGAGGCACTCAAATGGCAGCTGGTATGGAGCGGCTATGCGATCATATGTTAAATAGAGACTGTGCTTTATATTATTTTTACTCTGGATTTTTAACTCTCCAGTCAAGGCAGAGGAGTTGATGGGGGGGGGACACCTTCAGATTTATGGAGGATAGCTAATCGCCCTTAACATAAGCTGTTTACCCACGGACTCTGTCTGGGTCTCTATATCTGGTCCATTTGTTTTGTTGGTGGTGGGCCTGACCCCTGGGGGATCGGGGGTCTTTCCCCTGGTCATGTGGACCTCCCTGTTCCTGCCGGAGTCACTCAAAGCCAAGGTGAGTGCCTCTGCCCCGGCCCTCATTACTAACTGCCCTCATCTAAAGCAGCGTGGCCACAGATGCTGGACTTGGCAGACGATCAGTGAATTTCCGAGGCATGCCTGCACATTAATTAGGCCCTGCACGTCCGCGCCGCTATGCTAGGTATATGTCTTTAATTATGTACCCTTGTTTTGACCTATTCTGCCGCAGTGTACCTGTCTTTTAAATAGTTTCGGGCGGAGGACCCACTGAGATTCATAAAAACTACATAAAGTGATGCATCAACAGTATGATGCAGTGTTTAAAATTCAGGGGAGTATGATTCAACATAAGCGAAGGGGAAAAACTCATCTCAGGTGCTTTCCTCCAGAGGAGAGGAGTGGAATATGTTGGGGATCGAACTGTAATTCATTTCCACTGGGAGTTCCAGTGCTCTTGCAAAAAATTGAATGATCTCTCTGTAATAAGTTAGTTTTTCTAGGTCCCATTGTCTGATTATTATAAACTGCTGCCGATAAGGTTTATCATTGCACTGTAGACTCTAATTAATACTCTGTCTGTGCTTTTTGGCAGGGTCTGACAGAAGAATCTGTTTCTCAGCCACGAAAAAAGCAAAGGAAGGCTATATAAAAGGAGAGAGTCGGAGGGAAAAAAGAGAAGGGAAATGTTTCTCTGTGCAGAGCTCGGAACAAGGTATGAAAGTAATTATTTTTGCTTTTCAAGATTTGGGCATATTTATGAGGCATTACTGCAGGAGTAGGCTGTTTAATGTTATTTGCAGAGAGCACACATTGTTCACATCAGGCACACGGAGGCTGAGAGCGTGGCTTTGAGGGCTTCAGCTCCTTCAGCCTGCCAGTGGACGGACCACGCTCACGCTCACTCTCTCTCTCTCTCTCTCTCTCTCTCTCTCTCTTTGTACACTACACACACTTAATAATGGAGTCCGGGCCCAATCACTCGCTGGATGGCCTGCTTGTCCTCCACTCTTTCGTGAGAGTGAGACGGAGGTACGAGTGCACCCCCACACGCACCCCCCAGTGTGCACATGTGGTATGAAGCAACAGCCCCATCAGGTCCTTCCACACTACCTCAAAAGTGAGAGAGGCAGGGGGAGGGAACAACCTGCCACACTCACTTAAATCTATTGCATCAGGAATACCATTTGGAAATTATTTCAGAGGACCCCGAAGTCTTGTTGTAATCTACATTATATATACTTTATGCATAATGTACGACGCACTTATGCTAGGGACAATTAGAGGTAAAGTGTGTTTTGTAGGACGCATCAGTGGGCATGAATAATCAATTTCAGAAATGGGAGGATTTTGGTCTTTTTTACCAGAAAAATGCACCGCCGCACCCACACGAGGTACACCTTTTAGGTCATTTCTTGCCTCAGAACTCTGGCAGGCGGGGCTCTGTTGGCGGCCCGTCCTTTTAGTTTCCAGCCAGAAAGGTGCAAAGGAAGGTTAGACACACTGAAACAGTCCCCTTCCTCCGTTCCATACCCCTAAATGATATCATTTGTATTTGCGTGGTGCGCAATGGTGCTGGGGGCGACGGAGAGGGGGGGTTATGGGAAGCCGGGGTCCTTCCGCTGGCCCTGACTGGTGGAGGGATCGGGGAGGAACTGCTGACTCGTGGGACCCACTTACAGCCGAGGGAGGCCGCCGCACTTTTATCCCGCCCGGCCAAATGTGAAATAAATAAAAAAGAATGGAGAATGGCTGCTCTCTGGGCTGTACCCTTGCTCCCCTGCTCTTTGTTAAAACCCTATCTCTACTGCTCCATTGCCCCCAGCTACATTAAATCCCATTAAATTCACCTTCATTAAAGCAGCTCCCCACTCTCTTTCTCTCTCTCCTTCTCGCCGTGGCCCTAATGCAGGGCCTCTCAAGGACAGAGCAGTAATGAGGGTGGACTGGATTTAACCTTGAAGAGTACAGGTTTTCATTTCCAAATCAATAACTTATGCTTCAAAACCACCACGAGATCCAGCCTATAATTTTCAGACATTAATTGCAGGGATTATGTTTCTGCTGCAAAGCAGTCAGGCCAAAAAAGGTATTTAACTCTAAGCTGCGGTGTACATATTGCATTTAACTGTGGCCTTTTTCCCTCTTCTATCTTTGTGTCTTGTGCTCGGACAAACACAGACAGACACACACACACACATAGCACACACACACACACACACACACACACACGCACACATAGCACACACACACACACACACACACACACACGCACACACACATGCACGCTGAAGGAGTTGACAGCTTGCACATTTTCTGTATCAGTGGCCTTGTGTGCTTGTGTAAAGTAGGTTTGCTGTCCTGGCAAACTGAGCACAGGCATATAAGATTTCAAAGACTCTTTATGCTATGTGTAAACAATTAGGTGAAGGCTACGATTTCAGAGAGCCAATCCAAAGAGCAGGCAGCGTTGCTTCACGATTCATCCTTTTTTCCCTTTTTTTTTTTTTTACTCCTGCTTATGACAAAAAAATTGCAAGCCAGTGTCGTCATGCGACGCTAAATAAGGCGGAAATCTCTCACCTAACCGCTACGGGAGATGTCAGGCACCTTCTGCTGCTGAAAGTGGAAAATAGTGAATTATAAATAGAGATTTGAACACGGGGCGTGATTAGCAGACAGGAGGTGAAAAATGGAGAACACCTAAGTGGAGAGACTTGTCTCCCATACGAGGACACGGTCGCCAGAACAGGGCTTGTGCTGCATGTCCCTCCCCTATGGGGGGGGGGGGGGGGGGGATGTCATCATCCTATGGAAAGCCTTCATTTGTCCCGCGGTGATAATTTCTCTGCGACATGTTCATAATGTGAAATATTCGATCTCATCTTGAGGTCGGAGGCAGGGGGTGGGGAGAGGGTTGGGGGGTTGGGGGGGAGGGGGTGTTATCAGTGCAGCTTAATTTTTTAATCAAATCCCCTTTAAATTAGGCTTTATTAAATTACATAGCTCATACTGTGGCACTGGGACGGTGGCAGCCATATCGCTGTGTAGAAAGTGCTTCTTGGGATAATTAAATAAAATTAATAAAAAAGCCTTGACCAGAGCGAAGCGAAAGAGAATGGGAAGGAGGGAAACCCAGCGGCATTTTTGGGTTCTCTCTTTCTCTCTCCATCTCATTTGGATCCTGGGGATTGTGTCATGCGGAATTAGTAAAAGGTGCCGCTGTGAATTTTGCCTGTGTGTGAGTTAATCCATGTACATACACACACACACACACACACACACACACACACACACACACACACACACATTTACACACCGTTCCCATAACACAAACCACACATTTGGCCTCTGCCGCAGAGGTGAGCAGATGCTATCAGTGCACAGTCTTATCTCTGCCCTAATATCAGATTAGGCACCACAACCGCTTAGGGGGTCAGAATATGATAGGGCTCTGAGTTTTCCTCGTCTTCTTTTGTTAAAACAACAGATGCACAGGAGGAATGCGAAACAATTTATGTAATTACAGGTAGCTGTGTGTGTGTATGTATATGTATATGTCTCTCTGTGTGTGTGTGTGTGCGTGTGTGTGTGTGTGTGTGTGTGTGTGTGTGTGTGTGTGTGTGTGTGTGTGTGTGTGTGTGTGTGTGTGTGTGTGTGTGTGTGTGTGTGTGTGTGTGCGTGTGTGTGTGCGCGTGCGTGTGTGCGCGCGTGTGTGGGCATCCTGTCCTCCTCTCCCCTGGGGAAGTAGGCCCTGGCTAATGTACCAAATGTCAGCGAAGTGACTGGCTAGACTCATCCGAGCCTCTGGCACTGTCGGCAAAGCAGTTAGTCCTCTTGTCTGTAACTTGGCTCACAGTGCCTAGCATAGCAACAAAACCATCTTTCTCACAATCTATCTACGCAGTAAATGTCCTTTTATTTATTTTCTTTTTCTTTCCTTGCCTTTTGCATTTTATGAGGTTTTTGAAATGTATAGCTGCGTGTGTATGTGTTTTTTGCGCATGCAGACATGTGTACGTTTGAGGCCAGCGCATCGCTGATGGGTATTTGGCGCTCACGCTACATGCGGACTGCTTAATTGAGCATGTGATGTGGATAATTGGCGCTGTAATGTGCTGCCATTGTTGGGGGGTGGGGCGTGGGGGGGATCTCACTGGGCTCGTGTTTGTCTTCTTTGGCGTGTAATGAGATTGACGGCAATTCTCTCGCTCCGTGCAGGGGCCTCCCTTTTTTTTGTTTGTTTTTTATTCCATTTGCGGTGCGAGGGAGGTTGGCTCGGTGTGTGTGGGGTACACGTGCGTGCGTTTAATATGCCCTGTAAAGATGTGTAGGATGCCTGTCCTCGGTGTAAACCTGGCAACCCTCTGTGTCTGCTGTGTTAACACTCTCTCCAGCATTTCACAGTGGCCCTCAGGCTTTGGAACTTCAACTTATTAAAACATAAACTGTAGAACGTACTACATTAAGCTCATTATAACATAGTCCCTAAGACCCAAGTCTCTAGTATTTTTGAGTGATCTGTTGCAACAATGTTTGGCACTCCCCCAGTCGCATATAGAGCTGGTTTTCAGGCGCAGGTCTTTAAGCTGGCCCTGGTAGTTGAAACTGATATGGGTGGAGAGGCATTACCAAATGACCTGAGAGGGTCTGTGGTTTGAGTGGGGGCATCTCGTGCACGCGGCCCGACCACAAAAGCAAACATATCAGCGGGAGCTCACTAACTCACAGCCCAGCTCTGTTCTGATGACTGAAGACCTGGACTGGACGAGGTAGCCTTTCAGATACTTCCAGTCAAGACAGAGTTAGCTTTGTTGCATGTTTGATGTTAAAGATCCGCTCATCGTTCACATGGCTGTTTATTTCACCTTCTGTCATGTCTGAGAGAGAAAGAGAGAGAGAGAGGAGGAGAGGGGGGGGGGAGATCTGAGGAGGATCGTGAAGAGGGGCCCCTTGTCCTCTCTGCTAACCGGGGTGAGAGACAGTGTGTCCGGCGGCTCTGAACAAACCCAACAGGATCTCCCAGCCATGCATGACGGATGGTCGGGGCAGAGGGGGGGTTCAGAGTGGGTTGTGTGTGTGGGGGTAACCTGCAGAGAGCCCCTCTGAGCCAAATGAAAGTTTGGCGGGCAGAGGCTCTCAGGAGAGCGCTTTGGTGCAGTGCAGTGCCGGGGCTGTGGTGGGGTCTTGTTTGAATTAGTTTACGGGGCGGTGAAATGAAAAGCGCCATGCTGTGACGAGGAGGGCCCAGCCTGAAGGCCCTTTCATACTATCTCTCCCTCTCGGAAAGCCATATTTATATCTTCCAGACCAGTAATTAATCACTCATGGCTTTTCCAGGCCGATGGTGCTGCTGGTCCAGCTAGTGGGGGGGGGGGGTTAGTATGTGCGTTTCATAGATCTCTTGGTCCTGCTGAAAGCCACATGGTATAACTGCAATTAAAACAAACATTTAATTTATGACAATGAGACATGGGATGTAGTTCTCTGAAGCCCAGCTCCTAAAATGACAGGGAATACTAAGTTATTGATTAATTTATTTATGTATTTAATTTCCTTGGTATTATACCCTTGGCCAGAATAGTTTCAAGAACACAGTATAATTTTGTGTGTTTCGAAGTCCTCCAGATTGGACCTGTCCAAATGGAATCAGATAAAATATGTTTGTCTTACTGTGGAATGCTGAGTGCATAATTGAAAATATGGCTGTGTTCCTGCAGTAGTTTCATATGTTCTGAGTAGTACTGCACAGTAGAGTGTGCCAGATACCGTATGGAGCACACAGAGGTACACTAAACCTTCCCAGAAATGGACAATTATTCATATTAATTTACCACAGACTACTATACATTTTATACGTTGACACTTGTGACAGTTAATCAGTTTCCATACTTAATGTTTCTTTTGAAAAGGTATTTTTAGTAAATGAATACCAGTTCCACTAATTAACATAAAGTGACACTCTTCATTAGGAATATTATACTCTTGATGAGTCACTGAACAGGAGAGTCTTTTAAGCACATACAAATATTTAATCCTGTGCTCTGTAGTCTGCGGTTCAGTTGCAATAGCAGGCAGGTTTGGCTTCGGCAGCAGCGTATGCTGTTGGTTTATAGTTCCCCTGGAGAAGACGGCGTTGAACAGGGGCTACTTTCAACAAAGTTTTCAAATGTTTCTGTGGTAAACAAGAAGGGAATGACACCGGGTGAAATGGAGCATTTTATTCTGTGGTGTAGATTTGCACTCTGCAGAGACGATGTCGCTCTCTTCCTTTTTAAACAGTGGTACGTGGGCCAGATTACTGGGTTTCCGCTAAACGGTTTTTGGACTCTTATTTTAAGATACAGTGTCAGAGCAAGCTCCTTAGTCCCTGAGAGTGTAGTCAACCCATGGCATGGACACACAGTAAAGGTCAATATAGAAATTATATTACCAACTCTGGTAATATCCTTCAGTGTTTATATGCACAGTGGGTTTTGTTTTTTCGGTTGGTAGTGTTAAGGAAACTTTGATGGCTTGTTGCAGCCATATTAAAGCGCAAATAGCATAAATCAAATTTGCAGCCAGTGCAGCACGCGGCCTTCTAATCTGTGGCCTGCATTAGCCTGGGGAGTTTTGGGCGATGCCAGCCTGTCCCTGAGCCAGCCAGCCAGCCAGCCCTGGCCAGCGCTGTGAAGTTGGAGGTGCTCTTTACTGAACTTGACGTTGCCTTCTGAGCAGAGCGCCAGACACTTTTATGTCTCCCTGTCAATTGAACTTTTTTTTTTAAGCGCCGTCTTTTTTTTCTCTTCTGCCCCACTGGCAGTGCGCTTTAATTAGATTACATTCTGCGAGTAGCCGTGGTTCAGAATGCCAATTTGTGTCCCAGACTGTGTAAAATTTGCTGTTACACTGGCTGCCAAACCAGAGCAGGTGAGAGCAGATGAGGTCCTCGGGCACAGTAGCATCCACTTCTTTTATTTTTTTATTTCATTTATTTTTGGTGCTCTCCTCTCGCTCTCCTTGTCCTTGCCGCTTTGCATTCACAGACCAGCTTGCAACACAAGAGCATAAACACTTTAATGAAGTGGCTAAAGTGCAAACGCAATCAAACATAAGGAGAGTATGAATTTTCATTAGGGCGCCAGGTCTAAAATACTCCCCTCACTTGTGGATTGGGCTGGTGCACTTGGGAAGGGATTGCATCGGCAGACAGGAGGAGAGAGCATGCATACACATACACACACATTCTCTCTCTCTCTCTCTCTTTCTCTCTCACACACACACACACACACACACACACGCATACAGGGACCGACCTAGAGCTCTGACACTGTTAACTGCTGTTCTCGTTACACCTTTCAGACAGCACACAGGAAGTGCAAGTCCACGATCTGAGGTGGAAGTGCATAAAAGCGACAGTCTACAGCGCACGAGCACCGCATTTTAAACTCAACATGGCTGCCGTCCAACGGTGGACTGGTGCCAGGAAAAATGATAATTGTCATGAAAAATAAACTCTAAATATCATTATTACCATGAGCCATGTTGCTTCCAATAACAATCTGACTTTTTATTTAGTCTGTTACAAATCTATAATTTACATTGAAAATAGGGGTCTATGTTTGAAGAGGCCAGCCAAGGAAAGCAGTGGAGAAGTGAACAGCTGTAGGTAATTAGAGTGAGCCTTGGGATGGCCAGGGATTCAAAGTAAACATGGACCCTTTCCACAGTCAACAACATTTACAAATGTAGAAGAAGGAAGCTACTGAATTTGCGAAGAATGTGCAGTGGGGCTGGAAAGCGTAGAAGCATGAAGCCAGCAGATGGCGAAAATTAAATCCATGCAACGTGCGGCTAACAGGACTGTGGGTTTATTCTTCTGACAGTTGGCCTTGCAATGCTTAGAGGGTCAGGAGGAGACTGTTTAGGCCAGTGCAGCCATTTTCTACCCCTCCCCTGTGCATAAACTCCTCTGGGGAAAGTGATCCTTTTATTGTGATCAATTATCATGACTGTGGACTTCTTATATTTGATGCTCTAAGTTTTCATCTCCTTTCTTTTCTTCTGGTGTTTGGCCAAGTAGAAGAGAATCAACGGGATGAATTTAATTTAACTTTACTCGGACACAGTACACCAGGAAACGAAACTTTGTCAACCTTCACCGATAACATGAAATATTTCTGGTGTTTATGGCAATTGCCATGGAAAAGCTGCTCTCCTCTTGCCCTCATTGGCCTCCTCATTGTCCCTGATAACTACTTAATCTTTTAAACCTCCAGCTTCTGAGCATTTGTCCTCCTTTTTTCCACTGAGGTCTGATAGAGCACATACCGGTCTTTAAGAGGTCGGTCGAAAGGAATGTATCATGCGGATACATTTATAACCGAGCTGCGATGTCCCTCAATAATTAATGGTATTGTAATATTTCAGGGTGAAACCTATCCTTTCTCATATCCAGGAGACATTGGCTGGGTCTTTAACCCCTGAATAAGTGAGCTGAGGGATATCGCTTCCATACTCAAAGTGGATTTTTATTGTTAAAAAAGGGATATGCATGCAAACCCTTTCGGGTGAGGAATATGCATTGCTTATATTATCTGGAAGTGCATTGCAAATTTCGCTTAGGAGGGCGGACGAGTATACCCTCAAGAAAGATATCTTCTCTCACAAGCCTTGGGCCGCTAAGCCTCAGCTGTGCCCACCTGCCTAAAGTTTAAAAAGTGCCCTTAATTCACCAGTGGCTTGGCATCCCTGGCATTGCATTACCCCCGCTCAGAGGACCCACTGGAGAGGTATGCAAAGTGCCTGAGCGAAATGCCAGAGTGAGAAATGGAGTAGCGAGGAGCTAATCCGGAGGCGGCTGGAATGTATTGGCCCCGTCTGTCTCTCTCCATGGCATCCCTAAACCAAATATTAGCAAACTGGCTGGACAGTCTGTCTGAGGTAGTTGCTTTTAACAGCTTGCCTTAAAGCATGTGTGCACAGAAAACTTATTTTTTTTGTCCAAACCCTTATTTAAAGTAAAGTTGGCTGTGGAATTTGATCGTAAGCTGTGGGGCCCTCTCTCCTTTTGGGCTGTCTTTAACAATGATATAACAATGGTATTAAAAGTGCTGGTGTCGTGAATTATGGAGATATGAGTAGGCATTTGATTTGACTTGTATGGTGGGTTCGGCCGGCAGGGAGGGTTCGGTTTTGTTTTTCAAAGCTAGGCACGACTTCAGAGGAATGAGGCTTAACATTTGCTTCTTGTTTAACCCTGCAGCTTGAAGAAACAAAATACCTCTCACTAGAAGCCGAATCACTTCATTAAAAACAAAGAAAAAATGTCGGGCGTTCCTTACTGTGCCCGTGGGTTTCACTCTTAATCTTTCAAACTGTCACTAATGTGCATAGGTTGTCCTTTAAAGTGATGCCTGAGGTTCTTGCACCAAATGCATTGTGGCATGTACTGTATGTACACGGGTGAAAGGCACTGCATGAAAGCTTCAGTGCTTGTACATGGTGCCCTGCCTTTACATTTAGAGGGAAAATGTTCCCTTTTATCACTGAATGTGAAGTAGGTTTTAGCTGGGATGTTTTTTTTGTGTTATTTCAGCCTTGAGAAAGATATTGAGTTTTGTTTGTAAATCTTGCACCACCAGGCGCCATTATTCCCTATTTAATTTTCAGCTCATGCAGAATTCATCAAATTCACCAAATATAGAGACACAGCCATCTCAATAGAGACACCTATCTCACCCGTCTCAACTACGATGTGAGTGTTTGTATCAGTTCTTCTCTCCTCCACCCCCTCGCTGTGTGTTGGTCTGTCTGGGGCCTGTGTCAGAGTGCATGGGAGAGGCTTGGAGAAGGTCTGGCAGTGAGAGGCCTGGCCTGTGCCGGGCCCTCGACCCCGCCGCTCTCTGCTGGGTGCGCTGCCGTTTCACCCCCAGCTCATCTGGAGTGGGGAAGTTATGCGGTTTTATGACTTAATGACTCCTGTCGGATTTGATCAGGAGACCAGAATGAATGTTACCAGCTGTTTTTTTTTTACCCCTCTGTCTCCATCTCTCCTCTCCGTCTCTCTCTCTTTCTTCCCCTCTTTTTTACTCTCTTCTGCAGCCCCGCCCATTGCCCCCCTGCCAAAACTTCGTTCCCCCTCTTTGTCTCTCTTCCTATCTCTCTTACTTTCTTACTTTCTAACCCACACTATCTCACCACTCCCCGCCCTCCCTCACACACGGTTATGCTCATACTTACCAAGCATATCCTTAACACACTCTGACCTCATGGTGGTGGTGGAGGCTCGTGTTTGTGAAGGCGCAGTGCGCTGTCTGAGCTCGCTATGTGTGGTTTGTTTGAGGAGCGGTCGTTCTCAGGGTAGGACCAGGTCAGTGGTCAGTTAGGGTTTATTTACCCAGGGATGCGATGTCGACGATGAGTAAGAAAAAGAAAATCTGGTCTGATCCTGTCGGCCAGATTAAATTGTCTAATATGCATTTCTTCCTTCCTCTCGGACTGGTAGGCTACACATCTCAAATGCTCTCTGTGTGGGTCTCAATCTGCATTCTGAGTTAAACACCAGAGTCACAGTAGTGGTCAAATCTGCATTTAAAGGAGAGAAAATTTCAGTTGACCAGGATCTGAGGACCGGGGGGAACGGGGGGGGATTGGGGGGGACTGTGTTTGACCCCTCCCGCTCCCTGGAGGTGGGCCGGGGTCATTAGTTTTACTTTTTGAAGTGTTCGGCCTTTTGATGTTCGATGTTCTCTTTAGGCAGCCTGGCCCGAAGGATATTTAATATCGCTCCAGCAAATTTCCAGTTAGGAATAATTTGAACTGAGCATCTGTCAAAGGAGCAGCCGTTTAAATACATTGGTCGCGGTTAAAGAGGCAGAAAATGAAGCCAGATTAGACAGAGCACCTTTTCTACACACAGAATCTGGTGTGGGTCACAGCACTTGGAAGTTGGGTTGGTGTGGGGTAGTGGGGAGCGGAGAGTTTGTGTGTGTGTGTGTGTGTGTGTGTGTGTGTGTGTGTGTGTGTGGGGGGGTTGCTGTTGGAGGCCCTTCCTGCTGTCCATTCATTACCAGGCGCGCCCCCAACACCGGTGGGGTTCAAACGTGGCCGGCCTCTCTCTCTCTGTCGAGCTGGGCTGCACACACACCCTGGCTTCTCTCTCTCTCTCTCACACACACACACACACACACACACACACACAGACAGACAGACAGACAGACAGACACAGACACAGACACAGACACAGACACAGACACAGACACAGACACAGACACAGACACACACACACACACACACACACACACACACACACACACACACACACACACACCACTCCTGTGAGTGCCTGGCTGGGGGATTGTCTCAGCGTTTCAGTGCCTTGATATTTTATTTAGAAATCTTCTGGGGGAGGGCGAGAGAGAGACAGCGTCCTAGACCCAGGCCCTTTCTCTGTCTGCGTCTCAGACACCCGTGGCAGTGGGGAAGACGGCTTCCCTGGTGTCTTCACATCAAAGATCCCCACGCACTCCTACAGGCTGTACAGGGGTGGGGGGGGGGGGGTGGGTGAACTTTTATCACGGTACACAATCCGGGGCTATGTTTTATCACTGCGATTGTTGAAAGAGCATGCATTAGACCGTCTCATTGTCAGCCTGTCAGGGCTTATTGCTACTGACTGGCGATGACGGCTGGAGAGCTCGTCTCCAAGCTGGTTTTCCCTCAGACAGTATCTATCCACGGACGAGGCCAGAAACTGCTGAAATGTGTGCTCATCGTTTTTTATTTCACAGGAAGTGACAAGAGTCGGGCACAGATGGGCAGTGCCAGTGCCAGTGCCAGGGGTGCTTGTTTCTCTTGCTTGTTTGTGCTCCGTCGCGTAGAGAGGACCTCATTTGCATCTGTCATCATTTCCTGACCACCTTCAACTCCACTGATCAGGTTGATCTCCGATGGAGATCTGATCCATAAAGTGTGTACTGTTAGTGTATATTTATGATTTTTTGAATGCTGAATAATTCTGGTGACATTTGATGTACGACACGATGTGTGTGAATGCAATCGATTTATTCTTCGGGAAACAGGAAATTGCGGTGAAGCCTAAAGTATGAAATGTGAAAACAGGCACGTTCCTCAGCTGGCCTGCATTTGAGCCAAAGCTCACGGTTTTGTGTTCTGTATTCAAAGCCCCCCAGTGCGCTTTACCGCCTGACCTTTTGTGCAGATTGACTCTGCAGAGTTGGAGTGCTAGGGATGGGAGAGAGTATAGGGGATGTGATGATTGGTGGTGGTGGTGGGGGGGATCCTTGTTAAAACCAATGAGAAACAGAAGTGTGCCCCCCACCCCTCCGCCCTTCAGCTGCCCCCTCCACCTGTGCCGAGGCAGGAAGATGGAGGATGAAGACAGGTTGCGTGAGCTGAGCGGCCCAGACGCTACCTTCTGGGGGAAATAAACAGCGCATTCGTTCCAGGTCGTCTTGGAAGCATACGAAACAGACGAGTACAGCGGAGAGGTTAGGGGAAGTCCACTTTTGAGGGAGGAGGGGGTGAGACTGGGGATTATAAGTAGGAAGGGACTTGTGAACGGAGCTCTCTCTCTCTCGCTCTCTCTCTCTTTCTCTTTAGGTCTCTCTCACCTTCGCTTTCCTCCCAGAAAGCCGTAGCTCAGTGCTCTGTTCTAGCCATGTGTTGCAGCGCTCCACTCTCCACTCTCCACCCTCCACCACCTCCACCACTTTCTCGCACTAAACTGTCGCTCTGCATTTCACTACAGGCAGTGAAATATGTATAAGGGCCAAGTTCACAAGCATTTGGAGTTCTGCCTTGGCCAATCTCTTGCCATTTAAAGAGGCCTCTGAACGACTGGCTTTAGACAACTTTTGGACAAAACGGGCTCTATTACCATCTCACTTCCCCTGCTCCCCTGGGCCTGTATTTCTCTCTGTTCTTGGTGTTCTAGGAATCACATGCTGTGGGATCTGCACAATTAACCCTAAGCTGGTGATTCATTAGTACAAAAATAAACTGGTCTTTGGTGTTAATTGCATATAAATTGCTGCTCCGCAACGGTTGTCAAGGGTCTCATTTGGAACATCCATGTCAGTCCAACCTCCACACTAATTATGGATTACAGTTGTCTGTTTTCCCTCATTTCTCAGGAATTCAGTCTGCAATCTATATATATATAACCTTTAAACTACAACTTATACACTATACATGCTAATGGGGTTTTTTCCGCTCTTCATTGAAATGCACTGCAATATCATGCTGTCATGATGCTAAAAGGATTATCATCTACCTTTGGCTTGGCAGAGAGTGATATGTACATTGCAGGTGTGGGGATGCACTCCGTGCCTCGAGTGACTCAGTGGGCTATTTAGTGTTAAATTGTGGCGGAGAGCTCAGGGTTTGGGGAGTCCAGAGTAAGTCAGCTAATTGTGCTTCCAGAGACTGGCCAGAGGGAGGGAGAGAGAGAGAGACTGAGAGAGGGAGCTGTGGGTGTTTGATGTTGGAGGAGTCGTGTTGCCATTACGGACTTTGAAGTGAGATTGGGTGTTAAATAACCAGGAAATGGGTAGTAGTTAGTCTCCCCCTAAACTTTCCCCCCATCGCTTTCTCTCTCTCTCTCTCTCTCTCTCTCTCTCTCTCTTTGCGTCTGCTCCTGCAGAGGTGGCGTGTAGGCTGGTGGGCGGGCGGGCGGCGGCCGGAGCTGAATGTGCTGTAAGTGTGGGGCTGCGCTGGAATGGGCTGTCAGGGTTCATTAGCCAAACCTGCCCGCCATCTGAGGAGGAACTTGGCCGGTGATTTAAAACCAATCTCCATTACCTGGCCTCTTTCTTATTAACTTCCCGAGCCATTACCACTCCTCTCCTCTCCTCTATCCCCACCTCCTCTCCTGCCTTGGTGCTCAGCGCTCCTCATACCGCGGTGCCTGTAATGGAGGAGCTCCACAGGACGGGAGACAGTAGGGGTCCCTGTGACCTCGGCGTCCCCCTGATGCAGTGTCGTCTCTGGGCACCGCACCGTCTCCAGCCTGGTGATCTCTCTCGGAATTCACTGCATGCAGATCCTTTCCCTCTGCACTACGAGTGCACTGAAGAGAAAGAAATAGTTTCAAGTCTCTGCACTAATTCATGGAAACTTTTTTGTCTTTTATGCAACCGTACCAAGATCCAAAATAAATGGAACATCTCCAAAAAGGTCATGTAATGTTTTGGCCTCGTTTCATGTTTTAGCATGTTAGCAGCTTACCGTGGTGGGCTCATTAGAGCACCTGCTGTGCTTTCTGGGGCTTCGGCTGGGAACATCTCATCTTGGCGGCGGAGCTTTGCGTGAGCGCAAACGAGGTCGAGGAGCTGCCGGGGAGAGAGAGAGAGCGCGCCGTGTGCGGGGCTGCTGACGCGTCTCGGCGGGCTGGGGGGGAGAGAGGAAGCTTTGACTGCCACGCGCCAGCGCCGAGGAGCCAGCGAGGGAAACGGGGTGAAAGGGCAGGTGTCTGCCACAGAATTTAATTAGGGAGATGGGCCGCTTTGTCCTCGATACTGTGGCTGCAGGCATTCTTTAATTGTTCCCCCACCTCCAGCACTACCACCACCAGAGCCGTGCCCCACCTTCCCCTCTCTCCATATCCCCGCAAGACTTTCCACTACACACCACATCATCTCACTTCTCAACTTCATTAGTATTCATCCTCAAGGAGCGTTGCTCAGGGATGATTTAAGCGTAACTCACTCACATATGAGTGTATCGAAAGACATTCATATGCACACAGTCCAGGTAAGTACTGTACACTTTCAGACTAATGGATATACAAGTTATGGATATACAAGCACTTTGCATATACAAGTTATCCTAAATGCAACAGTCTCTATTACTAAAAGGTTAGAAAAGAGCTTTTACATTGATGTGTTGTTAATGGAATAAAATTGAATAGAATTGCTCAATTGCACCTTGTAATTAAGCGCCCCTTTTAAATTCTGTTATGACCTATGGTGATGGTGGCTGATTTTCCTTGGGTGTGAGAGATAAATAATCCTGTACCTCTCCTCCTCCCATGCAGGTCAGTCTTTTCCATATGTTTTTAAAATGAGGAGATTTGGCATTGGAGGTCATCTCTGTGGAGCCCCTTCATCAAGCACAGCGAAAGGAAATGTGTTGTCAGGGTGGTCAATAACACAACAGGGACCCCATTGTGTTTTTCTGCACATCCCTACACACCTAGAAAATGATCATATGATTGAATGAGAATGCAAATACTTGAGAGAGCAAAAGTCCGAGAACGTCCAGATAATTCTTATGGGTCTCGTTACATTCATTTTCGTCAATGTTTTATCACTCCGGAGAGGTATAAAGGAACAGAGCGAGGCTGGATGAGGGAGTGTCTGTCGGTGATGGAAGTCTAGTATTGTCAGATGGCCTCATCACTCTCGTTTTAAAGAGCGGTGGTGCAGGAGCCACTGGGAAGTGTCAGGCATCCTGAGTTGTGGTTGACGAGGTTATGCCAGGGCCATTACTGACAAGTAAGCCTGCATAACCAGCAAAATCCATGAAGGCTTCATCTGCCTGCAATGGTTCATTAGCAGACAGTTTAAAACCTATACAGAGAAAAAAATGAACCATTTTCTGATCAATCATAAATTGATTAAATGTTTAATGAAATTCAGGGGGTATGTGTGTGTGGGGGTGGAGAGGGGAGGGGGAGGGAGGATTGTTATGATGGATTCTTATTAATGTTGTGAGCAATTAGACTCAGTATTGCGTCTCAACAGACCCGATTTTGCAAATAAATTAAGAGTGACTTTGGAGATAGAAGTAAAGGAGCCCACCCCACCACCCCGTCTCCAGGCGGAGCTTTATCAGGTCTGCTTAGGCTAGCTAGCAGCATTAAAGAGAGAAAGTTGAGATTAGCCCAAGCAATAATACTGCCCATCTCTCATTAAAACCGTAATCGTGCGTAAAATGAGATTGATGGAAATTTATCTAAAAGGTCAAGGGAAGGAATTTCCAGGCCTGACACAGGATTTAATGGACAGGATTTTAATTTAGCCGCCTCTCACAACAGCAGGAGGATTGAAAAAATCCCCTCCAGGCGGAGGGGGGAAGATTCCAATTGCACATGGCCAGTCTTCCTGCCTGCTCCCCCAGCGTGTCTCCCGCTCATCCTACCTCCACCGCACTCCGGATCTCTATCGCCTGCAGCTCACCAAGGGGCTTAGCAGGTATGGAACCCATTTGAAGTGATGAGGCGCGTTATATGTCTGTTTCACGACCTCTGCTATAGTCGTAGACCACGCGCCAGGGCAGAGGATCACTCTGCCAAGACCCCCTTCATAAAAGACAAGGTCAGCTCAGCAGCCCCCCACCCCCACCTGTGATATTTAAAAAAAAACCTTTCTTTCTGGGAATGTCGACTCACAGAGAACACCTCTGTTGGGCGGGATTAGATCAGCATTTGTTCTAGTCCAAACTTTCACTCTTTTTTTTCAGCAATGTGTGTTTAAAAAAAAAAAAGAGAAGTTTGAAGCAAGTGTTTCATGGCCATCACATCCAGCCTCAACCCTTCGTTACATCCCCATCTCTTAGCCTGGACATAACGTATTTATTTCCATTAATCTCTCGCTAGCGCACTGAGCTCAATAACTCCAAGTTGCAATAACAGGATTAGGTAACACAGTGGGGTGAAATTAAGGCCAGGCAAGCACACCCGATACCAGCAACAAAGTTATGTTGTGTAGTTTGCTCAACTCTGTTGTTGGTATATGTATTTTTTATTACCAGTTGGTGCACAGACAAATTAACTTCAATTTTCTCTGTTCTGAGAAAATCTGGTCTGTATATAGTGAGGACATGTAATGCAATCTTGCTTTCTGGCTCAGCCAGAAGTGTTGCTAAGAAAATGAAGTGTATTTTCTGTACAGGAATTATGTTTTAACTACAAAATTTGCCACTAAACATCTCAGTTAACTGCATATTTGTTTTTAATTTGTCACTGTAGGGTTCTAGGGTCATTTTTATGGATTTAATACTGTGTATGTGTCAGTGTGTGTGTGTGTGTGTTACTGTGAATGGGTTTATGTGTGATATTCAGCTATGTGTGTGTGATATATGAAAGAAAAGCAGAGTGTTGTGTGCTTTTGAATAGCATTGCAGTTTAGCGGGCTCCCCCCTGCCTGGCCCTGGGAGGTGTGGACCGGGTGCCTGCTGTTATAAAGGTTCATTTCTGATCTCCTTGAGAGCCTCGGCGGCTGAGGAGCCTTGGCTCTGATTGATTGTTGAGGCCATTGATCTAATTTGGAAGCCTTTGAATTTCTCTCCTCTGTCCTTTCTCTTTGTAAGGAGTTGGATAAACCTAATTTTTCCGCGCCACATGCGGAGCCCCGGCACCGCAGACGTCGAGAAAACACGGCGGAAAAATAAATAAATAAAGAATGAAACCCCCAGAAACAGGCCCCCGTTCACAGCAGCGCAGGATTTTTATAGACTGGATCAATTAAATTTGTCTTATTTGGAACGGTGGGGCTCCATAACTCGATAAGAGGTAATGCGGTTGAAAATGCCTCTCGCTGTGCGGCCATTAGGCGGGGGAGAATGTTACCGTGGGAGCATTAACATGCAAGGATTACACCAGCACAAGCCTGGTCTGAACCAATTAGAGTCAGGAGGGGCCTGCCGGGGAGGGGAGGTGGGCGCCAGCGCAACGAGAGGGGGCACTGGCGTGCTGTGGGGTCAGAGCCAGGGATGGAAGCCCGTGGATGGAGGGATGGATGGAGGAAATGAAAGAGGGGAGGGAGGAAGCGGTAGAGGCGCACGTGCAGACACTGCTTTACGGGAGGAAGACAAGCTTTCTGAGGCAGGTCTGAAGGGTGAAAGAGGGCAGCTCCTGGGAAGAGCCGCTTTCCTCCTCCTCTACTCGGCGTTTCCTTCCCCTCTGACATCTGCAGGATGGGGTTGGAAGGAGGGCAGCATGGGCCCCCCCTCATCCCTGCGTGGAGCCACGCTTGCCGATGCCCACTCGCTCCTGTGAAGAGCAAGACAAAGGGGCTTGTTTTCACGCTATTAGTACGAGATGGAGAGGTTGGAATGCGGGGAGTCTGCTAATAACACGCCGCTCTGGCTCTCCAACCTCAACCGCAGAGTCGGACTTCAAAGCAGAATACAGTAGCTTGGCTGCAGCTGATTTGAAGTCAAATGGACAATGAAAGTTTCTTCAAAGCGTCTCCAAGCTTTCATTCAGACTGACTGCTTCTACAAAAGTACAAAAACCACATTCCAGTGACAGTTTTTTTTTCTTTCATCCATCTCGCTCTCTCTCTCTCGTTTTGTCTGGCTAGATCATAGTCTCGTCATTGTCAAATTATCCCCAGTTTTATTGATTGATTTATTTTCAGAATCCGTGTTCTTTAGGTGGGAACCCTATAGGCTCGTATAGCAGTTGAAGCGATCAAAAGGCCCTTTCATATTTCACTCAGTCCTCTCTCAATTATCCATTTTCATTATCTCTGATGTGTGTGTGTCTGTGTATGTATGTATATATATGTGTGTGTGTGTGTGTGTGTGTGTGTGTGTGTGTGTGTGTGTGTCTGTGTCTGTGTGTGTGTGTCTGTCTCAGCCTGTTAGCAGAGACAGGCGTGCTGTTTGATATGTATGAAAATGAGCAGCGACGTGGCTGGGAGCCTGAGGACATGTAACAGGGTCCCCAGTGCCACCAGCCCCTCCCTGGCACAATTACACCCGCCGCCGTCTAATTGGGATTGCAGGCCCTCTCTCTCTCTCTCTATCTCTCCCTCTCTCTCTCTCTCTCTGCCTGAGTGGCCATGTCCATGCTGGCGTGAAGTGGCAGGCCAGTGTTTGCCAAGCTGTGACTTAGCTGGTGCCACGCTCAGTTGCCCGCCAACCCCTCCACCCCTCCCCGCTTCCGGGCCCCGCTTACATAATCGGCTAATGTAAATTTGCCCTGGCTAATTAGCATCATCAGCTTGTGGTGTAATCTGATGGGACGCTGGATGCCTACCCACTCACGTCGCGTTCTCCCTCTCTCTCATTCAGGCTTCTTCCTCTTCTGCCACCTACTTATTCATTGCACCACCACGCTAAATTGAAGGGGGTAAGAGCGGGGGGAAGTGGACGGGGGGACCGTTGCTCTAGAAACAAACTTTTGCGAAGTTGAGCTGAATTAAAAGAGGGAGGTTGAACATTAACTGCAGCCGTAATGGGCAGTGGAGCGCGGACGCTAATCCACCTGACAGGTCGTGCTGGTGGGACGAGCGCTCCCATTTCAGCGTCCGTCAAACACAAGTACTACCAGACAAACACTTGTTCGTTCAATTAGTGTCCATTTGCTTGCCTTCCTTTCACGTCCTCGAGACACACGCTCACACACTGATGTGTGTGCCTCACTTTGTACACACTGTTTCTGCTATTTAATTGTGTTTGGCAGATACACTAATGGACTAACTGTGAACGTTTTGGAAAGATGTCTAATAAATGTCTGCTGCCTGTGATTTTTAGGGTGGTTTTATGGGGGCTTCTAATTTTAAACCTTTATATCTTTCGTTTTCCCCTTCCAAGGTATGGCTCAATCCCCGACTCTTTTCTGCCTTCCCCTTCTCTCAGTCTCTCTCTCTCTGGGCTCAGTGCATCCTGTCCACGGGGAAGGGGCATTAGCTCGCTTAGCAACGGCGGGCCTGTCTTCCTGCTCCCTGCAGCACGGAGCCAGATAAGATCAGACCGGGTGCCTGTGATGGTGGCTGGGTCATTGAGGAAAGCAGCCGCAAACCCCCCCCCATCCCCCCCCGCCCCCCTCAACCTCACCATTCCCAAAACCCCAACTCCACCACTCCCCCACCCCACTCCCCCGCCCCCTACCTCCACCACCACCCTCATCCAACTCACTCCAGGCCTATCAGGAGACACTGACACTACATGAGCGTGGGGATGACAATGGGATTTACACACAAAGCCCGGTGTAAGAATATCTAATGCGGTCGTTAGCAAGGGCATGAGTGCGTCGGGGAGAGGAGAGTGGAAGAATTAAGTTTGAGTGCATCCAATTTAGTTTGATTGCATGCATTCATTTGCATCCGATTAGCTCATATACTGACAGCTCCTGAGATGAGGGCTGAGCGGCGGGCCGGGGCTTTATTGCGCATTACCTAGATATGCCAAGACTTCCAGCCTGACAGCCCGCCAAACTGCCCTGTCCTCCCGTCCTTCCCTCACACCGACCCCCCTCCCTCCCTCCTCTTTGGACTTTTCTTTGTGATGAAGTTTCTTTCGCTTGTCTTTTTCTTGTCCTTTCTTTCCTTTTTTTCTTTCTGTCTTCCTTATTTTCTCCTTCATACATCATCTCCTATATGTGAAAAGGGATCTGTTGTGTGCCTATTACTTGTGTAAATACTCATCGGTGAGTGATGCAGAGATCATGTTTATACTGGGATATTTGCAGTGCCCTCTGTGCTGTGTTAGCATGTTTGTTTGTGTGTGTGTGTGTGAGTGTTTGTGACTGTGAGTGTGTTAGAGCAAGACGGAATGCATCTCAGTATATGTATGATCTGTTTCTGTGCGTGTGTGTTTTGTGCGTGTGTATGTATGTAAGAGTGAGGGGGGAGTGTTTTGTGGTGTGTGTGTGTGTGTGTGTGTGTGTGTGTGTGTGTGTATACACAGTAGATTTAATGTTCAGCAGCAACAGTTCAGGATTTGTGTTGGGACAGCCGCAGCAGCCTGGGAGAGCGAGACTGAAATTAGACGGCCGACTTGTGAAATATTGATGCCCTCTCTCTGTGTCCATTGCTAGTCCATTCATTATTCATCCTACCTTGAAGGTACCATGCGAGAGATGGCCCCCTTTTCACTCAGACCCCTGCCCACTGCTCTATTTGCTCTTCTCTTGTGGGCTGGAGATTCCAACCGCCTCCACTGGCATTTCGCTTTGCTCCAGCTTTGGTAATTCACACACATGGAATTTCTTTTTTCTGTTTGATGTTTTTCTTTCTCTCTCTCTCTCTCTCTCTCTCTCTGTCTCTCTTTTCCCCCCGAACTCTCTACACAGTATGTCCACAGCCACTCTAGGTGTATGCATGCGTGTGTATGTCTGTGTGTCTGTTCGTGTGTGTGTGTGTGTGTGTGTATATATATAAGAAAGAATGAAAAAGCCATTCTCTCTGTTGGTGTGGAGCTGGTATTTGACCCTCTTAAAAAAGCCTCGCACTAGAGACTGGAATCCTTACTGTTGTATCTCAGTATGCACTGTTCCTTGGGATCATTTTCTTTCAAAAGTATACTTTGGCCATCAGTCACATTTGGGGGGCCTATGATTTCAACACTTTCACCTACTCTTATTACCAGTATAATATGATATATGCTAATACATACTGTATATAACCGTTATAGATTTTTGTATTATAGTTTTGATCTCCCTTCAAGTCTGCAAGATCTTAAAGGCACTCTGCAGTTTTCTTCTTTTCTTCATATGCAGCTGACATTTAATGCCCCATGTGTTGGGTGGAATCATAGAAGTGGAGTTAGTGCGGGATGGATAGATTTTTGAAAGTCACGTCTGTGGTTCCTGCCACTCCTCGGCAGGTTGGGCGAGTCCGATGCTGGAATCCCCCCGAGGGGCAGAAAGCTCCCAGGCGCCGGGGCTTGTCCTCCAATGGGACGACGCATCAGCCTGCTAAAGCGGAAGAGCAGCGCCGCGGAGATCGGAGCAGGTGGGTTTTGGGGCTTCAAAGACCCCTCGGTAATCCGCTGAAAAAAACAGCGCAGGCAAGGGAAAAAAAAGAAAAAACGCAGATATGTGCAGAACATCTCTGAGCTTCTCCTCCCAAAGACCAGGGCTCAGTGTGGGGACCAGAGCGCTGAGCAACGCTTTGATGCGGCCGATCCCTAAACTTTTGTTAGTTTATTTGGCTGCATTTTTATGTATAATGTGTATTTGGACCGTTAGCCCGTCTTTAAAGAATTAAAAGAGAAAATCCCGCCAAAATAACCTTGGAGTTCAGTGCTCTTGCTAAGGCATCAGTCGATTCAAAGGCTCAGGCACCAAGTCTTGAGTAACGCAGAAGGAAAAGCACTGCGTCAATCTCTAGGATAAGTTCTATGAGAGGCAGGGGGAAAAAATCCTGGCACAAGCAAAGGAGATCTTATCAATTTTATATTTTCTGAGCTGAATAGTAATATATTGCGATAGCGATCAATAGATGAACTTTCAGATAGGCTGTTAAAAATGATTTAAATGCATAGAGAGGCTGAGCAAAGATGAAAAAAGCACCCTCGCGGTGCCTGTGAACTCCTTGAGTATGAATCTATCAGGCCTGCTTTGAGTCCGTGGATCGTCATTTTTTTAAAAAAAGGAGAAAAAGGAAGCAAAAAAAAAAAAAACAGGCATAAAATCAACAGAATTGCATCTGTGTACAAGGTAATGGTGCTGCAGCATCTCTTAAAGTTGTTGGGAAGGAAAATAACATGAAAAGAGCCCCCTAGAATATTCCCGGTGCCCGTGCAGAAGAAAGGCGCTCTGGCTGTCAAGGGTATTCTCCCCCGTGTGTAAAGTGTTGTTCTGGTAAACTAAAGTGAAGGGAACCGTTCACAAAGATGAAAGGACACGCAGGGGTATCAAAGGGCCTGCTTCAGACCCAATCTAGTCAAGCTGATTTCTGGAATTTTCTGTAATGCGGAACACGGAACAGAGGCACAGGCAGCCGAGGATGAGAGTCCTTTTGATTTTCTCCTCTGATATTTTTGGGTCAGTGGGTTTGCGCTGCTGCGGCAGGGAGCAGAGGCCATTTTGTTTTCCTGTGACCATGCGGTGATTGTTCTGACGGGCGTCCGACTGCGTAGGAGCCTGTATTTACGGGCTCAGCTTCTCTAAGAAATGACTTCTTCTTTTTAAAGTAGGAGAAGAATGGAAGGGCAGGAGCACCGTGAGGCAAAGATGAAGCTCCAAAACGCCTCATGAGATGGTACTCTGAGCCCGCTGCTCACTCCTTGCTCATGAAAGGTTTGGAGACTTGGAATTTCCTAGCAGAGCTTTCTCTCTCTCTCTCTCTCTCTCTCTCTCTCTCTCTCTCTCACCCTGCTTCTCTCTCTCTCTTTCTCTCCCACTCTCTCTCTCTCTCTCTCTCGCTCTCTTCCCCCACTCTCTCTGCAACATAAAGGTGGATGTGTGCTGCGTCTCTCTGGCTTATTTGAATCCGAACCGTAGACGTCCAATTTTTTATCACCTACGAGGTGCAGATTCGGAGCAGACCTTGGAATATGAAAAGTACATTTATGCTTCATTCCGCCTCATTCGCATCTGCCTGGAATGCCCCTGCAATATTAGAAAGCACAGCAATTTTGGGGCTGTATTTTCTGACCGGGCAGTTTGAATCCGGCCCATCTGCGGCCCATTAAATTATATGAAATCACTGGTATTTTTCAAATACATGCCGGGTTGAAAACTGTTAATAAATCTTCGGATGGGCACTACAGAGTGGAGGAAAAGAGCTGTGGTTACATAAATATGAGTGTTTCGTCAAGGTGACTTCAGCCGGTCGCTGGAAATCACTCGGCTCCCATAATGATGAGCTGGAAATGGGCTGAATTAAGGCTGATTCGGGGGAAGGCGAAGGAGCACTCTCTACTCACGCTCTCTTTCTCTCTTTCTCTCTCCCCCGCCTGGTTCTCCACTCTCCCTTCCTTCTTTCTGTTATCTCTCAGCCTAACGGCATCATAGCAGACCCGGGGCACATTTAAACTGTGACCGAACACTGAAAGAGCAGCAGGAAATTACACCCGTGGCTCGGATGACTTCCTGGTTATTTTCATCCTCTCTTATTGACACATGTGCATATTGCTTGTTGTATCACATCACATATCACATATTTCCACCAATTTTATGTTAATTGTAAAGAGAGCATGCACTTTCAGATTTTGATGGAGCTAGTTTGTGGACCATATGTGTTTTTTTTGTTTGCATGATGTATAGAGTATTTCTCTCTTTCTGCTCTCCCTTGTACACTCTCAGTGAGTGCAGTCTTGAAGTGGTCTGGGCTGGGTTGCGTGGCTGGATTTAGCTTTGAGAATATGCACACCTTTCTACCTGCAGAGGGTGATGTTGTCTTAGGCATGGCCCTCTCTGCCTGTGATGCTGGGTGGATGTGCTCTCTTTTCCCTCTTTCTCTCTCTCTCTCTCTCTCCCTTTCTCTCTTTCTCCGGGGGAAGGGGCTCTTGCCTCTGCCAGACTAGTTTGATTGTTCTGTCGGCCTGTTACAGCAAATTTCAAAGTTATTAGTCCCAAATTTGTCCAGACGTTACCCTTTTATGGCTTCGCAATGATGTGGCCAGAGCAGGAAAATGGCACATTAACAGATAACAGAGTAGAGAATTTCATGTACTGAGTGGTGTTAAAACATCCCACGCAGGTTAAAATGGAGAACTGACTGAGGAAGTCTTTCCAAATAAAAGGTGCGTGCCAGATGCTTCTAATGACAGTATGAGAAAGGCCTGACTCACCCCATGTTAAGCACCAGGCTATGTAATTGATCAAATATTCTTTCAAGAAGAAAGCAGTCTTTAAAAGTCTCCAAAAAATGGAGGGAGGGAGCATACAGCACATTTGGTTTCCATTCTCTCCCTGAGTGGGAGAGAGGGCTTTTTGGTGTGTGTTTTTTCGTGAGGTATGTTCAGATGGTGTTTTTGATGTGTGTTCACGAGCTGTGTTCTGGGGTTGTGTGTGTGTGTGTGTGAGGTTGAGTTTGGGGGTTGGGTGGGTTGGTGTTGGTGTTGGTATGTAAATCTGATCGGGGTGTTAGGAGAGATGACGTGATGGCGGCCGTACTGTCGGGGGGCCGTGAGTGATGCTGCGACCATTTTGTGGCCAACTTGTGGTGTCTCAGCGGAGAGGAGAGGAGAGGAGAGGAGACGGTTAACAGCCCAGCCCTCCTAACACACACCCACAATGCAAACCCATGCACTCTCCTCTTTCTCTCCCTTTGTCCCGTTCACTCGCTCACTCGACTATGAAGACACTTCATCTTCTCTGACAGTCTGACCACTGCTGCCTGATCTGATGCGCTCAGCATACCTTCATTGCATCATAAATAAATCAGAGAAATGACTTTCTCTCTCTCTCTTTCTCACCCCACACCCCCCATCTCTCTCTCTCTCTCTCTTTGGCGCGCGCGTTTCTTTCTTCCTTTTTTTCTCACTCTCCCTACCTATTTCTGTCTTCTTTCCCCTTTTTTGTTTTCATTCTCTTTATCCGGGGCAGAATGGAGTGAGAGAGGTAGGCTGTGAACAGGCGGGATTGCTGTATGCTCCTCCTGTTCTTGCCTCTGTCACTTCTCCCCTCTGTATCACGCCCCCCCCCCCCCCCCCCCCCACTACCATTTATATTTATCGCAGAGGGGAGAAATTATTTTTACTCTTCAATGGTATTCAGCTTCTCCTTTTGACATTATCTGGTATAATTTTAATGCAAATGTCATGGATATGTGTGATTTCCTCTAATTAATCTGCATAGCTGGATAAAAGAAATAGTGCAAGAAAAGAAACAAAGCAAATGGCATCTTTTTCGTTCTCTCTCCTCTTTTCCCTCCCCTTCTCTCTCCCTCTTTCTCTCTCTCTCTCTCTCTCTCTCTCTCTCTCCCTCCACCATTGCGGTGTGACATGTATTGTTATTAAAGTGGAGCCAGAGCCACAGACACATCCGGTGTGGACGTCGCAGGAGCTGGAGATTATAGCAAGAGTGGGTGGGGCTAGGAGGAGTGTGTGTGCATTCGGGGTGGGGGTGGGGGGTGGGGGGTTGGATGTGAGCGAGGATTGTCAAGACACCCCACCACCCCCACTATTCCGCCCCCATCCCCCCCCCCCAGCCCTTCCTGTAATCTTCACTCCACCGCGGGTAGTCTCAAACCTTGTGTTCGTCCACCACCAGCCAATTACCTGGCAGCCCCGGCCTTATCCGCGGCACAGGCGTGATGCTGCGGCATGATGGGGTTTTTGTATATTGAATTCCATCTCCTGGCGAGATAAAGGGTGTAGGAACAGGGCTCTGCCGCTGCGTTAGATAAGTGTTTCTCACAAACGGCTCCTCGCCTCCTCCTCCTGACACTGATTGTTGAGAAAAGAGACATTGGAGGTGGCAGGAGAAGAGGGGAGAGAGAGAGAAGGAGGTGTGGAGGGATGCTCAATTTCATTAATATATTTATTTTTGCTCAGTCTCCCCTTTTCTCTCTGTCTCTCTTGCTCTCTCTCTCTCTTTCTCTCTCTCTCTCTCTTCTCTTCTTTTTCTCTCTCCCTCCTTCTGGTTTTAATTCAACACAAAAGCCAGGAGTCGGAGCAGCAGATTGGAAGTGTGTAAGATTTAATAACCAGTGGTGTTTGGTGTTTCTGGTGTTTCTGTTTTGCTCGAGCGTTGCTCCGCTGCGCGTCATCACACTGTCGGTGACGGAAAAACAAAAACAGCCACCTCCGCCATGGCCATCACACACAGGCCTCCACATCCCCGGCAGTAGCAGCCACAGCACCACCGCCACCAGCAGCAGCAGCAGCAGCAGTGTCCACAAAACTCTACTTCATCCTCATTTAGAAAAAAAAAGACCTGCCTCACCCTAGACCCCCTGCTCGGACGCACGCCCCCCCACAGCAGTGACAGTTAGTGGATGATTGCTTCAGCAGACCATCAGCATTCGTGCCCGGGCCTATTTGTAACCTGTCCAGAGCGGACTCCCGTGCCCCCCATCGCTTCGGCCCGGCCCGGGCCATTAGTCTCTGTCTGGGAGGCGGCAGGGAAGCGCTGGGGCCTCGTGGCGTCCCACAGCCACACCACTCATTGGCTGCGGCGGGCCTGGGAGCCGCGGAGATGGGCCTGGGTCCATACATCACATGCTCAGCCCGTGTGACAGAGGAGGACAGAGACGCAGAAAGTAATGAGTCCGGTCCCATGTGACAGTGCTTGAAAAATAGATTGAATTTTAAAAAATATTTAGTTTAACCTTTGTTTAATCTCAGAGAGGTTAATTGAGTACCAGCGCTACCATGTCAACAATAAGTCCACGGGGAAGAATCCAACGTTTCTCAGTGCTTCCTGTTTTTCCTTCACTGATAGCTTTTTTTTTTTTTGCTTCTGATGAACAAACTGGATCCATGAATTCCCAGAATCCTCCCTTTCACCTCTCTACCCCCTCGATCAACCAGCGGGGGTTAATGAACACAACCCAGCGGCGGTGAAAAGATGTTTCCAGTTAGGACGAGTGGATGACAGGGAAAGGGCCCAGACTCTGAAATTCAATTTGAATTTTCGGAGCCCCACTCTGAATTCCGGGCCTGTCTCGAGTGAGGATCTTTCCGTGGGCCTCTCCCAGCTGCTGGGGATTCTACCCCACCTCACTCTGACCTGGCCCTCAGGGGTCAACCGTGTAGGGTCAAGTTGAGTGGGCTGGGCTGTGCTGTGCTCAGTTGTGCCACTGCCTCCTGTCAGGAGAGAGGGCAGATTGGGATAGGGGAGGGGTTAGCATGCTAGGAGGTCCAGTAGGATCACCAGCCTGCAACAAGCCATAGCCTGCCTCTGTACCCAGCTATGGGTCTGTATTCATGCTCAACTGTATGCGTTTTTACATATAACACATGGATAGCCATGCAGCATACATTTTAGGGTAAGAAATGGTGTCACTCTCGAGTGTAGTGGAAGAGTGGCCATGCCACAGCACATAAAGCGATGGCTTGCTTATGAAAGGTATGCTTGCTCTTATCAACATATTGCACCATAGTCTGTTTCGAGTAAAAGGGGGGAATTTGCTAGAGGCATTATGCAGAAGGAGCAGCAAGTAGATATATATATCTATTTCTATCTTCGTGTAGTGTGTCTGTTCCTTTCGCTCTTGTTCCCTCTCACACATTTACCGTACACCCTGTCAAACACCCACACCCCACCACCCCCGAACACACACCACACACACTCATCGAGACAGCGTGAGTTCTCACACACCTGGAACCGATAAAGGCCCTTTCATGTTTCTGGGGCTATCCTGAGGTCAGCGAGTGCTGCTGTACCGAATGAGCTTTACAAGGCGAGAGCAAAGCTATGGACGAAATGAAATGTAACCGTATACTGCCGCCGATCGCCAGGTGCCGCACAGGCAAAATAGAAAAAAGAAAAAGAGAAGCCTTTTTATTAGTCAGCCAACCTTGAGTCGTCCCTCTGTCTCTCCGCAGTCTTACGAGCCAGTTGTACTGTGTTAACTCTGCGAAAACAAGCAAAAAACAAGATGCTTTTCTTTGTTTATAGGTGGTTCTATTTAATCAACACTATATAACTTACATCTACACCTGTCAGGATGTGGCTGGTTGTCTTTGCTTTCATTCCAGAGGTTTATCACATGTTTAAAAGGCTGGGGTGGTGTGGTGCGGTGTGGTGAGGTGCGGCGCTTCACGTCGGAGCCTCTCCCCTCTGCCTCTGCATTAACCTCTATCCTCGGGGCTTTTGCCTCTCAGTGACTTTGACATGACATGCTTGGCTGTAAATGATGGTTCAGAGTCTGGATCAAACAGGGCGGCGTATGCGGTAAATAAAATCAAACCTCCGTCCACAGCTCCGAGGCACCTCCGTATTGACAGGGCTATGATGCCGGGGGAAGAGATGTCACTGCATGTCAATGGATCAAAACCATCCCCATGCGCTCGCATGCATGCTCCCTGTGAGCTTGGGTTAAAGATGGTGTGTACTTGAAAAGAAAACCAAGAATATCTAGTAAAGGTGAAGACTGTGGGTATGATGGTGTTTTACTACTTCATGGCTTAATCCTCTCCTTATGGGACTCACACATCTCATACGAACCCTTCCCCAACTCAGAGAGCCTGTAAATGTGGAATATTATGTCCCACTCTCCCATAATGGGGCTGCTATCTCTTTAGAGACAATAGACAGAATTTGTGAAAAATGGAACCCTCATTTCTATTTGTTTTTTTTATAAGATAAAAATCGAAATATCATCTTTGTATACTTACATGTGTATATGCAAGTTGACTGCGCGTGTGTGTGTGTGTGTCTGTCTTTGGCAGGAGTTGTGCGAGGCTTGCTTGGGGAAGGCATTTCTGTGAGACTGATCTCTTGACACTGGTGTGGCTGTAAAGTTTGCGGTGCAGGTGTAATTCCCTGTAAAATGCCCTGTAATTTACTGGCCTTTGGGAGTGTGGTGTCTCTGGGTGTGAAAATCAATAGGACGGCCGAGAGGGACTCGGCAGTGGCGTCAGAAGCGGCCTCTCAGCTCCGCACTGGAAGCTGCAGTTAGGGTAATTCAGTAATGGCTGTGGAAGGACAGTGTGTGGGGATATCTAACGCTTTATCAGAGGCAGATCAATGCGTTACAACAGCATCGTTTAACCCTTCTTCAGCACATCAGCCCTTCCCCCAAACACACACACACACACACACTCACTCACTCACCACACTCCTCCATACCAGCAGAGGGCTCCTACTATAGATCCCCCCTGGAGCTTCTGCCTTCCTCCAGGGATGTGCAGCGGGGGGGAAGGGGCTCAGGCATCTGTCTCCTGCTTGGATGTGCACATACTCTTATTGCCTCATAACCTTGTGGAGGTTGCCTCAGGCAACTCTGTATAAAGCCAGTGTGCGAACCCCCCCAGCTGTTTCAGAGGGAAGCCATGCAGAAAACATTACAAGAATCTTCATGTACAATGTAACACACAACACAGTATGGCTTCCATGAATATTATTGGTTTAATCTAGCATCCTTCAGTGTCCTCCACTGACAGCTAATGGCAAAGGCAATCTACAATACATACTATCATAGTACATACTATAATAGTCATATTATGCTCTTTACTCCATTTTGATGTGCAGATTTTTCCTTGGTGATTTTATTGGCAATCCCCTATCATGAATTTATTCTTAACAACCTATAAACCTTGAGCTAGCTGTCCTGCATGTTCTTGTACTTCAATAGAAATATCATGTTTTGCATGCATAGTTGCAATGTCCTAAAGAGCTCCTTTTGGAAGTTAGGAAGAAGCAGCAGGTGGATGTGAGAGTTTGAGTTTGAGTTTGAGTGTGTGTGTGTGTTTGTGTGTGTGTGTGTGTGTGTGTGTGTGTGTGTGTGTTTGTGTGTGTGTGTGTTTGTGTGTGTGTGTGTGTGTGTGTGTGTGTCTGTGTGTGTGTGTGTGTGTGTGTGTGTTTGTGTTTGTGTGTACATGGAAGGGGGTGACTAGCTAAAGCCCAGTGTACATGATGCTACAGCGGGACACAATTCACCACATGCATGGAAGGGGATCTCATTGTGTCCGCCCGGATTGGCGGCAACAGCAATCACTTGTTTCTGATTTATTAGATAGCCTCGGAAATTAATTTCACTCCGAAATGCGCAGTCGGAAATTAGATGGAGAAATTGTGTGAAAGAATCTGCGATTGTTTTCCCTCCCCGCCTCCTCTGTCCCTCCGGAGGTCCTGATAAGGGCTGATCTCCTCGACGCCATTAATGAAAAAACTTATTTTGTACAGACGGGGAAAAAGCGGGGGCCGTCACAGCTGAGCCATAATTAACTTTGCTATCTCCTCCGATCCTGCACCTCGTCTTAAACCGTCCATTAATGGCTCCCCTTAAAACCCGGGGAACTCGGGGCCTGGAAGACTTAGCTGAGAACGTATCCAAAAGCCCTGTGGCTCAACCTCAAGGCTTGCGACACTTGGGCCTGTTTTCTCCGTCACTCCGTCTGACAGTATGTGTACAGAGATAACCCAGCACCTCTCCACTCACGGGCCAACTCAAATAACTTAAACCCGTCATAATGCTTGTGATTTATTGGATGGGATCAATCACACTCCGTCAGCTGGCGGGCGGCTGGCTTCCGATTGGCTAAGGATTTATGGGCAGCCTTAATGACGATACCTGAGACAGAGCTTTTGGCAGGTGCTCATCGGTCATAACCGGATCATCTCGCCGCTTAATGACCGGTCTCCTCTGTTTCGGTGGCAAGCGAGACGAAGCATGGTAATGGGCATTGTGGTCAGCTGGGTTTATCTTTGGCAAATGGCGGCACAGAGCCTGGCCCTCACAGTCTCGGCAAGTGACTATAATAAGTGTATAATAGAATAACAAAACCGTGTGTGTGGGACTATTGTGAGTCTGTTTTCACTGGGGTAGGAGGGGAGTGTGTTTGTCATGAGTACTTTGGCATCCCTTTCCTGTGTTCCTATGTGTGTGTGCTTCAGAGGCTCTGGCGAACCAGCAGTTTCACCTCAAGGCATAAGACCGCGGCCAGTCCAGTCTGCATAAGAATGGGGTTTGTTTTCTAGCCCACATCTTCTCTGCGCCAGCTAATGGTGTCCAGCTCTGACGCCATGCCTCCGAGATGTGTAGTAGTGTTCTGGTTGCGCAGGAGGTCGGATGAAATTACGCGTTCAGGGTGTCCCCCCCTCCCGTCCGCCAAACCGATAGCAGTCAGGCGGCTGCAGGGGGGCGTGATTGCAGTCCTACCTCATAACTGTATCACAAATTCACACAGCTGCCCGTGGACTCCGGAGCCCAGTGAGCCTGTGCGGGTGAATTGAAATAAGCGAATGGTACGATGAGGTGCGCCGACACGTGTGTAAACAGACGTCTCCATCACACAAACACACTCGTGCAAAATACACACTTATACATAAACAGAAATACATGCAGTGGTGTATGTGTTCAGCAACATGCTCATTCCTTTCATGCCCCCCCCCCCCCCCCCCACACACACACACACAAACCCCCAACGCTGAATACGTTCGCACACGATCACACTCATCCAATCGTATATTTGATTGTTTCCCTTATTCTCCCTCTCTCTCCCCCTCTCTCCATCTCCCTCGCTCTCTCTGCTTCCTTTTCACTATCTCTCTCCATTTTCTCCCCCATCAAGGCTGTTCCTCCATTTTCTCAGAGTAGAATGCAAATTGGTAGAAACACTGATCAGAACTTATTACAAAATGGAGCCTTGCTAGGAGAGGGGGAAAAAAAGAGTGCGTCAGTATGAGAAGGAGATTGGGAGGGGCTGGGCGCGAGCCTGCAGGAGGGAATGTCTCTCTGTGGCGGGGATGGGAAAATTAGATTTATTTTTTCATGGGGTGCAGAAGAGGGGGATGGGGGCGATGTGTGCTGGGGTGGGGGGGATATGGGGTTGGGGGGTCGGTAATGGTGCCTCGCTGTATTTTTATATATGGAGGGAGAGGAAAATGGAAATAATTTGCGGGTAGGTTTGCCCCCATGCCGCTCATGCACTGTCTCTCTGTCGCTGTTGTGTCAGTCTGTCTGTCTGTCTGCCCCCCCCCCCACACCTCCCAACCCCAAATCACCGCACGCTACACCCACCCAGCCCACTCCAGTCCCTGCCCCTCCTCTCGCCCTTTTCAACCCTGCATCCCCCACCCACCCCCCCGGACCCCAAGGTTGGGCTGCGGCGTCTGGCCATCTAATCAGCCGTCTGAAGTTAAGCACCAGCACTGGGGCTGAATTTGTTGTGCTGCTCATCCCCTGCATCACATGCTGCCTGCCTGCCTGCCCGTCTGTCTGTCTGTCTGTCTGTCTCATAATACATTCAAGCCCCCGTCCGGTGGCTGCAGCAAAACTGCCCGTGATAGATGAACCTGACCTTGAGAAATAGAGAGGTTGAAATGTAATCGTTTTTTTTCCCGTCACTTTTTGAATATAATTTCTTTTTATATCACATATAACTGGTCGCCGACCACTCTCTCCACCCCTCGTCTAATGCAAGCACGAATTTGAACATTTTAGATTGATTCGACCAAAATGGAGGCCACCGCTACATGTGTGAGCCATTATGGGTAATTGAGGCAGTTATGTCTCTTGTCCTTTTGACCTAAACGGATCATTTTTTGCACCTTGTCACAAATAATAAAAAAGGAGCAGGTACTTCTGCCACGCCATCCATCTATTTGCTTGTCGAAGATTTTATTGTTAAAACAATTTGCTCTGCAATTAGCTCTCTGTAGTGTTTGGACGGAAACCACCGTCCCCCTGCTCTGCGTTTTCTCAAACTCCTGAAAGTCCTCAGCGCTGGCCGCTCGAAAAGTGGGTGGGGGGGTGGGGGGGTGGTGGTGTTCATGTGAGAGTAGTGCCGAGTAGAGCTGCGCATATGCTGGTCAGTGCATGGTTTCTTAGCTAACTCGCTGTGAGCTCTGAAGCCCAGCTGTGGTGTTGCAGGAAGAGTCTCAAGCTGAATCCAAACAATACAGTATCACTGAAAATCAGTCAAATCCCAGAGAACAGAAATTAAATAAAAACCCACGTGAAGGGGCACATCATGGGCGACGACAGTGCCTCATCTTAAATTGAAACGTAACATGTTAAAAACGTCTCACCTCTGTCTAGGTGAGTGTTTGTGTTGTGGGTAGTGTAGCCTGCAGTGCCTCTGTGCGGTCAGTAGATGGCGTGCCCCATTCAGGTTTCCCCGCTGCTGCGTGCACTCTGTCGTGCTCACTCACCCATGGCTCGCGACAGCGCTCCTGGCGAGGCCTCCCCAACCTGCACTGCCCTACCCCCACCCCTTGCACACACACCCCCTCTTCCCCCCCCCCCCCCATCCTCCTTCACTCCCTCCCTCCCCCTCCCCATCCAGGGGGCAGAGTCAGCGAGGTGGCAGTTCTAACAAGCTGCCGGGGACCGCGCCGCTTAAATGAGCCAAATCAAAAGGAAAAAGGGGAGTGGGAGAGGTATTGCCATGAGCCCCCCGCAGTGAACAGCCATTCTGCTGAATATGAAATGAATTGGTATGGCCCGACATGATAAGCCCAAGGATAACCTACTGCACCGTCGGCACATTTATTTAGACGCCATCCAGATAATTCCTCAGACAAGGACGGAAAAAACAACAACAAGAACCAGAACGCAACCCAAAACACGGCAGTGCTTAAAATCGCGAGCACAAAAACAATTTTAACATAACCCCCCCAAAAAATTAGACCATTTCGCAACATCCCATCGCATGTAATTTAGTTTGACTGATGCAGGCCTGAATGGAAAATGTGTGGTTTCCAGTCGAAAACCTGGAACCTCAAATTCAGTGTAAAGCCATGGGTTTATTCATTGACCATTGGCTGTGCGGATGTGTGTGTTTCTGTGGTGGCAGGGCTGAAATGCTCCTGCACTGATCCTGGCTTTCCTCCTGCCGCCCATCCACCTGGCCAGAGCTGCACTTCTGATTGGATGGGTGGGTGGGTGGGGGTCAGCCTGGGGAATCAGGTACTGGAACCCTGCTGAGGTTCTCCCGACTCCAACTATGGGCTGAATTTGTCAAAAATAAGAACTCTCTTCTTCTCGTTTTTGAATCTCTCTGAGGCAGTATATATATATATATATATATATATGTATCTTTCTTTCTCTCTCTCACTCTCTCTCTCTCTCCATTCATCTTCATTCTGCATTCTGCCTCAGTCTCCTCTTTTTGATTCTCCTCTCCTCTCCTCTGTTGCAGGCTGCATCCCTCTGTATCTCTCATCTCTCACAGGCTGTCCCCCTGGGGTCCCTGCCGTGTTGTTGTCAGGTCACCCCCCGAAAAAAAAGAAAAGGGGGGGGGAGAGACAACGAAAACAGCCCTTCTGTAGCCTGGCCCCCCATATCTGCCAGTTTTAGTCTGTCACCTCCCCAATGAACAATAACATCAAACACACTCACACATACACACAAACACACACACATGTGCATGCATAGATACACAATACCCACTCATATTTGTACACAAATTGAAAGATGCACACAACAATGCCATTAATACTCTCTCTCAGACACGCACACACACACTGAAATATATGCTCGAGTAAGTATTCACACCCTCGTGCTGGCACCCTCACCAAACCCACTCGCTCACCCGCTCCGCTCCCTCCGCCACACATGTACAGGGTTAGATGTTTGATGCAGGACATTGTGCTTTTCTCCCTGACCTGGTGAGACAGAGAGGGGGGCAGAAGTCGGAACCCGGGGCCCGGGTTATCACCCACAGTCGCCAGCGGAGGCTCATGGCACAGGGGGGAAGAGGGTCATTCAGAATGCTCATCCAAGAGTGGGAGCGGGAGAAATGTTGTGTATTACCACATAATGCCGATGGAAATGCTTCAGGTTTAAAGAGCCATTTTATACCCCTCCATCTCCAGCAGCTCACATGTACTATTTAGCATTATTCCACCATTTAAAGACATTCCTGTAATGTCGAGGGGAAAAATGGCAATCCGTTCAGAAATCTTTTTTTTTTTTTTTTGTCGTCTTCTTCCGTCCTCTTGCTTCCCCTTTCTCCCTCTCTCCTTCTCCTTCTCCTTCTCCCTCTCTCTCTCCCTCTCTCTCTCTCTCTTGTGCGTTTTGTGTTTTTCAGCTCCAGTGAGCTTAAAGAATTGCCGAGTGAACATGGCTTCACCCCAGGCCTTCAGCCTAGTCTGCGAGACGTTTGCTCCCTAGCAGCCAGGCTGAGAAGAGCCCCCGTCCTTATCCAGCATACTTATCCCAAGGTAATGGCACCTTCTTATTCCTTTTATTCACACTAAGGGAGCCATTGTCACTCCTACCACAAGACTAAAATAATTCTTACGATCCATTATTGGGTACATTTATTTTACATGTGCATTTGAAGACAGTCGTGATTTGTGTTGAGGCTTCATGCAGGACATGCATTGGTTTATGATTTTATAAAATGTTTATTTTGTATGGCTTATATTTGACACAATACTAATTTAACTGTATGCGTAATCAAAACACTACATTTTCTTGTCGCCAATATATCTCTCATAGGCATGAATTTGTATTATGGGTGGGCAGTATGAATCAGGCACTGTCATTTTTATATGCAGTATCTCTGTCTATACATTACAATGCTTATACTTCTTGAAAGCTGTAATAATTTGCCCTGAAAGCAGAGAGTTTCCTTCAGTCTTTTAGCGAGTGTGGTTGTTTACCACACAATAAATAATTTGTCACAAGTGGGCAGCAATGTGTTTTTCTTCTCCTTTCCTTGGCCTTAGTGGATGCAGTTTTGGGGCAGCTGTGTGGAGAAAGATTAGCACTCCCAAGGAGCAGATCACCTTGAGGTGGGAAGGACATTTGTGGGCTGCAGCATGTTAACCAGGCTCAGGTGACCTTCTGCAGGGTGATGGAAAGGCTTACTAAGCAGTGGGGCAGGGGCTGGAGGGGGACAGAGGGGGCCCACTGCCTCACCTGACAGGCACAGCAAAGGGATGATTGGCTTTTGGCATTGATGGCGTGGTAGTTTTTTTTTTTTTCTTCTTCTTTAAAGAGCTTCATTTTAGGGGCCTTTAATGGCTTTAATTGTGTTGCTTCACATAGGAGGACATTTACCAGTGTACGTCCCGCGGACAAGCTGTGAATACAGTGTTATCTTTATTTTCTATGACAAGGATTTTGAAAAGTTGCCAAGAGCATAGAACAAGCTTGTGGGAGGGGGGGGGGAGAAAAAGTTTCTCTCTTCCTGACAAAGCTCAGGTGCTCATTATGAGCGAGAGTGAATTTACAAATAGCTCCAATAGCTTCGTCCAGGATGGCAAGTTATTTCCAAATGCCTTTGTGCGCATTAGTCTTTAGTGGACTGCTGGATGTGTGTGATTTTCGTGGTTTTTTTTTTCCTTTCTCTTTTTTTTCCGAAGGGAAGTGGGGTGAGCACAATGGAAGCAATCTTGTCAGAAAAAAAGGCTCTCAGAAAGCTCTGTCTGCGGACAAAAAGGGGTTGGGAATATCTGGGGAGGTTCTGAATTCACCCTGCCCCTTCAGCACCCCATCTCTAAACGAGTGCCCAAGCCATTTCCTCTCGTGTGTTTCCAACAGTCGGGTCGCACTGCTCCGCAGGTGAAAAAATGCCGGTCACCATATTTGTGTACTCAAATGCTAAATGTACATAAATATATTCAGCTTTTTTAAACTAATTTAAGATATGGCATTTATTTTAGACACCTGCATTCAATTAAACAATGAAACAAATTAAATACTAATACAATTAAACTAATAATACTCAGATGCCACAGGTTTGTCTTTAAATATGTATTTTCCTCTTCCTATATAGTAATTAGTAATTATTTAGCATTTATTTTACCCACCATGTAATCATTAGCAATTTAGATTTTTGGGGGGGATTTATTTGGTGAAACAAAGAGTGAGATGATATTCTGTTATTGCTTTATTTTGTTTTATTCGAAAAACAAATTTGCAACTTGATTTTTCAAACTCCCCTCAAACAGGTACTTTGACATGAAATATTAAATTAAATATAAATATTAATTTAACAATATTTGAATCTTACGGTTGGATTAAAAAAAGTACTTGCTAAATAAAGACATGATAGAAGCAGAGTTCCACCCAATAACTCCACTGGTCTGGGGCGGCGCACCACACTATGTGTTTGTGTGTGTGTGTGTGTGTGTGTGTGTGTGTGTGTGTGTGTGTGTGTGTGTGTGTCTTATCCGCTGTTCCACCGTTGAACTCCGCCGGCTCTGCGCAAGGGCTACTGGCCAAAACCGTCCGTGTCAGAGCGCCAGGGCGGTTGTGCTCCCTTGCCTTCCCCTAAAGCCCCGGCACATCCTCCCTGATCCAGCTGTGTCCTCCCTGCTCTCCGCCCCAACCCCCCGGAGAGGCTGTTCTGGAAGAGATTTGATACAGAACCCCAGAGCTCGCCCTGCGCCGCGCGCTTTAAACTAAAAATGATTATTGACAGATGGGAAATCATTAGAGGGAAATCACTGACTTTACGAATGATGTACTTGGCACAGCCTTTTAATTTAAGTTGTTTAGTCTAAAACTAGACCTTTTGTATTGATTTGAAAACCTGTGGATTACACTTGAATTTGTCTGTGTTAATAGGTAATAACTTGTGATTAAAGGCAATAAAATGTGATTAAAGTAAAAAAAAATCAAAACAACATTATGGTGTTTGTCTCACCTAAATTCAGCACCCTTTCCACAGTACATTTTAAAATGACAGCAATCACTGCCATAGCGTTTCTCCCCCTGTATTTGCAATGCATGTACCTACACTGCCCAATAGCTTTGGCTTGAGCCGGCCTCAGAGAAGGCGGCGCTTCATTTTTGTGTTGTATATTTCATATCGAGGTCGCCACCCACACTGAAGGCTAGAAGGGTCAGGTGGGGGAGGGGGTTTGGATTTGAGGGGTTTCTAGTTATTGTTATTTTTTGTGTTGTTGTTTTTATTATTATTTATTATCATCTTTATGATTATTATTCCAGTGTCCTTCTGGTGAGATACCAGCATTCTTTTTATAATAGCATGAGGGCGAGGGAGAGACAGAAAGCGAGGAAGAGGAAGAGGGAGGGAGAAGCCTACTTCTCTTACCCTCCTCTCAGCCCTCCATTTCATGCGCTGCTCTGATAGCCATGAATCTTGTCACTCATGTTATTCATCAGTCTGGCTGTGTGTAGCATGCAGCTGGGCTGAGGCCCACACTCATGCTGCTCCCTACACACACACACACACACACACACACACACACACACACATGCGCATGCACAAACATCCACACACAAACACGCATGCACATACACACACACACACACGCATGCGCGCCCCCAACAACAAGATCCACAGCTAACCCGATATGGCCGCGTCCCTCTGAGCAGGATACATCCCCACAAAAGACATCAAAAGTAACAAGTGTACGGTAGTGTCAGCGGCCACGGCGCGCATGAACCAACAGTGGAAATATCAAAGCTGACCAGACACAGTGAGGAGAACACTCATGCGCTCTGAACATCGTGACTAGCGAGTAGAAATGTGTGTGTGTGTGTGTGTGTGTGTGTGTGTGTCTGTATCCTTGCAGAGGATGACTTGGATCACAGTGTCTGGTTGTACAGCAGCTTCATCTGCCTTTATGTACATCTGGTTTCTGCTCCTTGTTGGCTGTCCATCCCATAGTATGTCTGTGTGTGTGTGTGTGTGTGTGTGTGTGTGTGTGTGAGTGAGTGAGTGAGAGAGAGAGAGAGAGAGAGAGAGAGAGAGAGAGAGAGAGAGAGAGAGAGAGAGAGAGAGAGAGAGAGAGAGAGAGTGAGAGTGTGTGTGTGTGTGTGTATGCATGTGTGTTTCTCATATGTGCTCCATCTCTCTTTTGTTGTTGTCATTTTTAAGCCTTCTAGTTATTTTGTTCCTTCAGTTTGAACTTGACACTGTTTGCCTTGGCTACGTATGGAGCTGGAGTGAGTTGCTCTGACAATGGGCATTTTTAGCCCATCTTCATAGGCAGTCCTGGCCCCTCATCCAGCTGTCATTTGTTATTAACCGTGTGCCATTTGCTAGAAACAATTTGATTTCTTATTCAGTTTATGGAAAAACTTTCCACAAAAGTGCTTGTTGTGGTTAGTTTAAAAAAACTCAGAAAGAGAAAAAAAACACCCTGGGATAGGAGGTTGTATTCCTATGTGTTTTGCCCTTTAAGTAATCACTTTACTCTAGTAATGGTGTTAATTGGGATTTAATTGCTGTAATTAGTACCTCATCTAGCAACTGATTAAGATAATTATTTTAAATGTTAAATACATTGGCTTGCTCAAGTCAAGTAGGGGAAACATCAGCCTCGATTCGTTAATGATTATCATTAGTGATATACAAGGCATAATTGTCAAAATTCCCACCTGCAATTAACACTTTCACATTAGTAATTAGCGCGATTAAAAAAAATTAAGACATGTATGTGTGGTCGTTTCGTAATTAATTTCAATGAAGTCTCTTCACACCAACAGTTCACGTGAAATGGGAATAAAAATTCCTCATATTCCATATCATTAAATACAGAAAGCCTTAATGAGATCGCTTCATTTACAGGGTCTCAGTTTGATTGCACTTCACTGTAATTTAAACCCCTTTATGAGAATCTTAAGTAAAAATAATCCATGCAAAAATGCAAAGCCGCTTCAAAATTACTTCTAAAATGCCTCTCTAAATATTTCCTATTACTATTCAAACAGCATTATTTAAAAATTATTTTCATAGAATTTCACTAATTTTGTGCCATCCTTGATGCACTCTTGTTTGACATTGGGAATGGAAGACTTGTTTGATATGGAGAGAGAGGGTTGGAGGATGGCACAGAGTGGAGACTGTGACAGGCCTCTGACCTGACGTCTTTATCGGCCTGATGAAGTCTGGGGGTGATATGTGATCTTTGCTCCGCCGTCTGAGTGGGCTCGCCATGCAGGGAATGGAATGGGATCAATCAGCCTCGTTAGCTTTAAGCAGAACTGTGTGCTTTTAGAACATCACTAGATACATTTGTAATGCAGCCGGAGAGCTGCCAATGTACTGGTGCACATAATGTCGCTCCGAGCTCTCCCCTCGTCCGTCGTTTTGTCTCTATCTCTCTTCCGCCCTCTAACTCTCCCTCTCTCTCTCGCTCTCTCTATCTCTCTCCCTGACACACACACACACACACATACACTCTCACCATTTTCCTCTTTCTCACTTCTTCTCTCTTTCTATCTCTCTCTGTGTTCAGTGGGGGGGACTCTGTCTCTCTGTCACAACCTGTGAAATTGTATTTCAGGAAGATGGATCCCTTCTCTTATATTCATGACACCCAGGCAAGCATGGTCACCCCAACCCCCCTATTAATATGGAAACACTGGAGCTTACTTTTACCGCCCCACACACACACACACACACACACACACACACACACACACACACACACACACACACACACACACACACGCACATACACGCACATACAAATACACACTTGCATTTTTCCCTCAAAGACAACACCTTGCTGGTGCCTCGCTCACAAGGTGATGTTTAACCGAAGTGACAGTGTTGCTCTTGGACCCATGATGCATTTCAGCAGCACGCAGCTCCCATTATTTTAAATTCCATACCGCTCGTCTCCCAACATATAATGGAGGGCTGCCTCGCTCCCTCTCCATCTTTCATACACACAAACCCTCTCTCTGTTCTTCTGCACATTTTGGATCCCTTGTTGATGTTGTTGTTGTTGTTGTTGTTGTTTTTACTTCTTTCTACGTATAACTCTTACCCTTCTGATATGACATTTTATCACAGCATGCTGGACAGTAGAAGGTTTTTCAATAAATGTTCAAATGATCCAATATCTCACCAAAAATCAAAGATCAGAGAAAAAGTCCAAAAACTGATTATCAGAACTTTGTTTTCCTTCTTTACTCTCCCATAAATCATGTCACGACCCCTCAGATGTGTCCCTGCATATAAAACTGTATATAAAATAGTTTAAACTAGCTCCACCTCCAGCAGCTACAACAGTATCATGCTATTCATACGCTGATGCTTCAGTACTAATAATCTAACAATGTCATATATAAAGTCAGAGGGATCACAACAGTACTTTGAATTTAATACTTACGCACTTTTATTTTTCATGCAGGACGTATTTTGACATTGCTGTATTGATACTTTTCCTTCAGTAATGGATCTGAATACTTGTTCCTCCACTGGTGTGGAGGCGGTAGGGCTGGGGTGCACATATGCACTGCAGGTGGAGCCCACCCTCCCCAGGGTGCTTCAGCCAAATGCTGTCATTTGGCCAGGTGGAACTGCGGGAGAGAGAACGACATGTGTGTGTGTGTGTGTGTGTGTGTGTGTAAGTGAGTGAGTGAGTGAGAGAATGTTTATCTGAGTATATGTATGATCAGTTTGCTAGCATCTGTATGTGTGAGAGTGTCTGCATCTGTGTCAGTGTGTGTATGTGTGTGTGTGTGAGGGATAGAGAGAGAGAGAGAGGAAAAGACAATGTTTATTTCAGTATCTGTATGCTGTATTTGAGTGTGTATGCGAGGGAGAGAGAGAGAAACTGTGTGTGTGTGTTTATTTGAACTGGGTGAGGGCGGGCGTGTAGCGGGGTCAGTAGGCTAGAGGAGGCTCTCGGTTGAGAAGCTGACTGGTAGGCAGCAGCTGAAATAAACCAGATTAATAAAACAACAGAGGGCCCGGGACCAGACTCAAAGGAACCAATATACACCACCCTCTCCTCCCCCCCTTGCTACTCCTGTGCCCTCCTCCTTCTTTTTACCTCTCTCTCTCTCTTTCTCTCTCTCCCTCTCCATCTTTCCTTAATATCAGCAAGAGATGGATACCCCTGGGCTGGGGGTGAGGGGCGTAGAGTGGGGGGGAGACGGGTGGCTGTGTTTGATTTGGTGTGTGTTTTCCCTCTCCTCACGCACTCTTACTTAACCAAGACAAAGATCATGTGTGGATGGAGTGAGCTGGGCCTCTGCGCTCCGCACGGCTCTGCCTTGTTAGCCAAGAGCGCTGCTCTGCCAGCCTCGCTCTCTTGTGCTCGCTCCCATGGAAATGCCCCCCTCTTCGCCCAAACACACACTCTCCTCTCCTTTGTGTGTTTATGTACCTGCATTCTGCATTTCAGTGAGATATGGTTAGATCAAACATTCGTTTCTGCTTATTTTTTCCCCCCTCTAGTTCCTTTATGCAGATTTGACACTGATTGACCAGTCTTTTCAGTGGCTGCATGTAGAATTTTCTCTGCGAGTTATAGGAGAGGAATTAGTGTCCCCTTGTCATGTTAAAATAGAGGAAGTACGTGCAGGGTGGCACAGGATTAGGTTTTTTGTCATATAATCCTGTGCTAAATTCAACATCAGATCAGTACAAGTCTAGCGTGTCTCTTCTCTTTCCACCCTCTCCTTCTCAGTGTCTTAAAAGTGATGATAGCGCTTGGGTTTCTGCAGCTATCTCAACCCCAGGGCTAAATGTACAAGGCTGGGAGGTGCTGTTACCTTTTTCCTCACACACAGACAGCTAACCCCCACAAAGGATGCTGCAATCTGGAGAGGGAATGCCTATGAGCATGAAAGGAGAGAGAGCCAGAGAGGGAGAGAGAGAGAGAGAGAGAGAGAGCCAGAGAGAGAGAGAGAGAGAGAGGTAAAAAAAAAGGGGGAAGAGGATAGGAAGGAAGGAGACAAGGAGGGAGGGAGCATTCTGCGTTTTGATTCAGAGGAAAGGAAGAGAGGGGAAAAAAAGTCCTTTCTTTCTCGGTCCCCCTGTTCTTTGTAGAACATTTAGCTTTGACCCTCCCTTGCTTTCTCTTCTCCCTCCCACCCTCACCACCCCCCAGTACGCACACCCACACTTTCTCTCTCTCTCACACACTCACACACACACACACATACACACACACACACACACACACACACACACACACACTCACACACACACAACATACACACAGGCCAATAGATCTGCAGGATATTGTAGTCGCCACAGCGTTTTTATATCTACTACACTAGATGTGTGTTTTTTATTATATCCACACTGTAAAGAGTGTATGTGGCCACATGGTCGCAACAGGCAGAGGCAGGGAGTGAAGGACAGAGAGAGAGACAGAGAGAGACAGAGAGGGAGTGAAAGAAAGAGAGGGAGTGAAAGAAAGAGAGTGAGAGAAATGTAAGAAAGGGGGGGTCGAGCTTTTAAAACGTTTGACATGTTTATGATGCAGTGGAGGACAAAATCCATTCAGCTTCTGAAATAGGGACAGGAGGTGAAATCTGTCTCTTTTTTTTCTTCTTCTTCCTCCTCTTCTCCTCCTTTTTTTTGGTAGAGTAGTTCAGACAGCAGCGGCTACGAGCCCCAGCCTGAGTCGTTCCCCTCGTGTTGTGGAGACAGGGAAGCCACCCTGGGTAAGTTGTGTTCTTTCTCTTTCTTTTTTCTTCCCTTCCTTCCTTTGCTCTCTCTCTCTCTCTCTCTCTACCCTCGCTCTCCATCTGCGTCTCCCTCCCTCTTTCTGCGCTGCTGATTATGATGCTGCTGATTGATTGGTTCGAGGCTGCGCATTATCATGAGCTGCTCGTCACCAGGTGTCTGATGATAGAGAGAATGGTGAGAGGGAGGAAAAACAGGAGTGTGTGTGTGTGTGTGTGTGTGTGTGTGTGAGAGAGAGAGAGAGGGAGAGAGAGAGAGAGAAAGACGGAGAGAGAGAGAGCACAATCGATAATTGTGAGAGTAGAAATGAAATGAGAAACAGCAAATAGAAGAAAAGAACTGGCTGATCCTGTTTTTTTTTTTTTTTTTTTGTTAAGTGTATTTACCCTGATATTGTAGTGCGTGTGTGTGTGCTCATGCGAGGGTGCATGCGTGTGTGTGTGTGGTCGCCACGGTGCCGGTCTCCTGCCTCTCCCGCGGCCCTTTTTACTATGCATATGCAGATGAGGGGCGCGTGCTGCCGGGGTTCGTTCGAGGTGTGTGTGTGTGTGTGTGGGGGGGGGGGGGGGGGTAGCGTGTGGCCCACGCGTGCTTGTGTTTATACTCTCTCTGTAGGGAATCTGATCTTCAACAGATTGATGGTGTTTGGTGGGATCTCTCCACTCAGTTGTGGGGGTTTGTGTGTGTGTGTGTGTGTATGGGGGGTGCTGGAGGAGAGTGAGTTGGGGGGGGGGATAATAGATGGAGAGATACAGTTTTAAAAAACTGCATGCTTGTGTGTGTGTGTGTGTGTGTGTGTGTGTGTGTGTGTGTGTGTGTGTGTGTGTGTGTGTGTGTGTGTGTGTGTGTGTGTGTGTGCTTCGGGGGGGTGGGGGGGTGCGAGTAATGGTGTTGCAGCTTCAGGGCGTATTTTCACGCCGTTGACAAGACATGATGATTGCTGTTCTCTCCCCCCTCTCACCAACCACCCCCAACCCCATGACGGCGGGGCAGATTTTTTTTCTCTTAGGCTCATTTGCATGTCAAAGCATGGAAGCCACTGTGCAGATTAGTATGGGATGACATAATGATGTAATGAATTAAATGTGGGTGCTTATTCCCTGCACTGCACACCACAGAGGCAGCTATAGGGGAGAAGAAAGAGGAGAGGAGGAGAGGAGAGGAGAGGAAAGAGGAGGAGAGGAGAGGAGAGGAGAGGAGAGGAGAGGAGGAGAGCAAACCCCAAACTGGCTCTTCACCCCTCACCCACCCTCCACCCGCCTTTGCCATTTCCCCAACATTTTCCGCTACGTCTGCCCCCCTCCATATGGATTATTGTGTATTGTGTATCAGGGACAAGGGGTCTGTGTGTGGATATACTGATTTGTGTTCTGACTTGAGAACCTGGAACAATGGGTCCTCAACCCTCTCTTGTGTTTGCTGCTCTGTGCCTGCTTTCGGCCAGAATCCAGAGGTCTGTGTCTGAGCCGAGGATTTGCCAGTTCATTTTTTATCTCTTTCCATTTTTTGTCCAATTTTACCATGACCCCTGACAAACCCCATCAGTCCAGACAAGCACACGCGCACACACACACACGCACACACACGCACACACACGCACGTGCACACACACACACACACTGCATCATGTGGCTCATTATGAAGCTCGCCTGCTGTCCACATTGACAAGACTGACTTCCACTCTCTCTCTCTCTCTCTCTCTCTCTCTCTCTCTCTCTCTTTGTCTTTTTCTTTCTTTCTCTCTCTCTCTGTGTGGATGTGTATGAATATGAGTATATCTGCTGAAGGTTAAAATCAAGGAGAATATTATTCTTTTGCAGACAACTCAGCATTGATGAATCTTAGCGTGACTTACTGATGGCAGGTCCATAAAAGAATTTCAAAAAAAGAAAAGAAAGAAAAAAGAAAAGAAAAAAAAATCTTGAGGTACGATTATGCTACTAATAATAATAAAAAAAATAATTAATGAAACCCTTCTTAGCTGGCCCTCTAAGGATCGTGAGTCTGTTTGGGATGGTGACTATTTGAAGAGCCACCCTAAGACCATCAGAAAGAAGCGTGAATCCGCTGTAATTCTGCCTGGGCTGAGGAGAGGGGTTAGAGGGAGAGCGTGCAGCTGAGCCGTCCTTTTTTTCCCCTCTCTCTCTCTTTCTCCTCTCCATCCCTCCATCTTTCCATCTCATCCCCCCTCTCTTTCTCTGCTTTATGTTATTCAGTCTTACAGTAATCTATTGCCCCCCCCCCTCACACATACACATTTCTTTTTCATGCTTATCTCTCTTTCTTTTGCCCCCCTCGTCCCATTTGTTCTCCCTCCAGTGTATCGTCTGCCCTCCCTCCCTCCTCCCATGTGCTTTTGTGAAAATGATGGTGAGTTGCCAAGATGGAGAGAGTGCTGGTGATGGAACTGTACATCTGTTCTTACGGAGTGTTAAAGAATTACACAGCTATGGCTATTTGAGAGGAATCGAATACCACAAAAGATATGCAGTTAAGACCCCCCTACACACACACACGCACACACACACACACACACACACACACACACACACACACACACTTTCTGCATATAATACAGCTTTCATAGTTGCACCAACACATGAAAGATAAAAAAAAAAGTAGTACTGACTTTTGTTTACTTATTTTACACAGTTTTATGTCAGATCTTTTCTATTAGTTTTTTTCTGGATGATGCATCAAATCTGTAAAAAAATAATCCCATGTAGCTCTGAATATTTGTTAGCACTTGTGCGTATCTTGCTTTTCATGCATCTGTAGTGAGTTTGGCCTTGTTTTTATTTTCCCTCTCGGTTGATATGTCGATGTGGGCATGAGTCAGTGGGCTTGTGTGTAATTTGTCTATGAGTCACTGGCTTTGTGTGTTTTCTGCTTGTCTGAAAAGTTGGTCTGTGTGTTGAACGCGTGTGTGTGTGTGTGTTCATTAATGTCCCTAGGTGTCAGTGAGTTTGTGAGCGTGTGTGTGTGTGTGTGTGTGTGTGTGCGTGTGTGTGTTGTGGTTAATGGCTTCCCTGTGTTGGGCGTTTCATTGATTGATGTTTGGGCCGAGGCGCTGGTTTTATGAAGCAGAGGGAGGCACAGACACGGCGCCGCGGTGCTCTGCTGGGGTCTCTACGGTAACCGAGCCGCGCGTGTCACGCACATCGCACATAAGCCGCTGACAGGCTGGAGTGTCTCTCCTCCATATTCCAGCCCTCTTCAAACAATTGACCAGCTCACCTGCCTCCATAACGGTCCTGGCGCTGGCCGCTGGAGACGCCGTAGATTAGTCTTTCGCCTCGCGGAACTCATCTTCTGTGCACATCTCCATGATTGTCATTTCTGCCTTTCGTCCGTCCCCGCTGACCGAGCGATGGCGGTGAAACATAACACTGCGCTCTCCTCTCACCTGGGTCCTCTGGATGTGGTGCTGGTGGAGGTGGTTGAGAGGAGGCTCCGAAATTTTAAGCTAACTTTTTAATTAAAAGAAGGTTTCAGGTAATTAATGGTCAAATACATGCAGGGGGAGTAAATATTAGTAGAGCACAGATAGAAGTAGAGACAAGTACTCATTACGGGGGTCACCATGGTTTTGTAAGTATCAAAGTATTACGGCAGGCATATATGAGGGGATGCCGTGTAGCTTTGGATATGTCTGAACAGGAATGAATATTTGTAGTTTTCACGGTGCTAAGACATGGACTCCTCTTTATTTCAGTTTGTCTGGCTCTCTCTCTCTCTCTCCCTCTCTCTCTCTCTCTCTCTCTCTCTCTCTCTCTCTCTGACTGTGGGCTGCTGAGAGCAGTGGACCTGTGTTGTGTTGTGCTGTGCTGAGCTGAGCTGTGTCGTGGTGGTGCGTGGTGTGGCAGTGCAGTGCAGTGGAGGCAGCATTGCGTTGTAGGCAGGGTAATGACTATGCATTCTGACAGCTTGCCTAAAGTGTATGGATGTGTTCGCTGGGAGTAATCAGCTGCATGGGGATGATGTGTGTGTGTGTGTGTGTGTGCGCGCGCATGTTGTGTGTGTGTGCGTGTGCACGTGGGGGTGGGGATTTGTGTGATTTGATGCTTTATGGCTCTGATACACAAAGTCGAACATCATGGACACACACATCAACACACAAACACACACACACACACGGACACTGGCTCGGACACACAGAAGCACTTAGAGGCGGAGCGGTCCTGAGGGATGGCACGCTTCACCTCACCATTGCGTCAGCTGACAACGACAGCACACCCCGCAACTGCAGAACCTGATGAAAATATATGTCCCATACAAACACACAAACCCACTGCCCCATGCACACACACATGTGTACCCACATACACACACACACACACACACACACACAGACACACACACACACACACATCCGACCTCTTTAGGGTCTCTGTTGCTATCGAGTGTGATGAAAAAACTGTGCAAAGACTGGCATAATTCATTTACAGTTATCAATATTTAGTGTCTCACAAAATTAATAAGCAGCATCACTCATATTTGTGGTGATACAGAGACTTGAGGAACTTTCATAATCCTGCCTCTCTTGTGTTGGATCACCGCTGCATTTGTTCCCCAAAAATATTGAGTCCATGCTATACTAAATAAATGTTTTTCCAATATTGCGGAATAAAATGAATAATGCAACATCATTTATTTCTCTTAGTGTTGCCGTGGACGTAGCTTTAATTGCGTTATTGGGACGTAAGGCCGGCTGCGGTCCGCGCCGCGTCTCAATTGAAGTTTTCGGAGCCTGTGGCTTCAGTGGCACTGAAATAATTAATATAAAGTAGGCCTTATTGGACCGGTGAAATTGCACACACTAATAAATACATAACGGGAGAATAAATATCGATCGCTCCGGGTATGTGGACAATACGTGTTTGATTTGATTTCCACAGTTTGCAGCGTGCGAGGGGAGGGTGTGTGTGTATGTGTGAGCGCGTTGCAGGGCTGTCTGTATTTGAGTTTTCCCTTTTGTAAGAGGGCATGTCTTGGTTTGATTTGTGCGGTGTGTCAATAAGGTAGTGCGCTTGTGTTTGAGGTTGTGGAAATGTGAGATGAGTGAGATGGAGTCAATTTGACTGCATTGGTTGATGTGAGAGTGTCTGTCTGTTAGGGGTATGCACGTCCACTCTTCTGCTGCATGTGCTTACGTGTGTGTGTGTGAGTGTGTGTGTGTGTGTAGGGGTGTGTGTGTGCATACACATTGATGCACATGTAAGAGAAGTGGGTCTAGGCTGGACTTCCAGCTTTGTCACTCCACACTGCAGTCCCCCCCCCCCCCCCCCACCACCAACCCCCTTTTCTCCTCTTGCTTCTCTATTGCCAATAACGAGGATAGGCAGGAAAGAGGATTATTGGTATTGATCTACCCAGGGGGATCATTAGGCATCACTATCAATCCACAGCTTCTAGCGCACAGTACCAGGCCGCACAGACATTGCCAATTTGTCCCTATTAGAGAGAGCGGTCTCTGGGTGTCTGCTCTGATAGAGGCTGCCTGGAGACCCTCCGGAAGAAGAGCTGAGGGGCTGGAGCAGGAGCTGGAGCTGACCACAGCCCAGGAGGAGAGCAGCAGATCAGATCCCCTCTGGAACAATCAGCTGCGAGGTGCAGAAATGGTGGGCGACGTAATAAAGAGCTGTTGAAGTGAAATCAAGGAGAGGCGGGCCGGCACTAAAACACGCCTTGATGGGGGGAACTGGTGTGCGACAGAAAAACCCCCACGCCACAGGCACGTCTGTGTCCACATCCAAGCCGGCCCAGGTGTGGAGGCAAGGGGGCCAGCCATTAAACAGGAGAGGTGCCTAACAAGGCCATATTAGGGTTTTTAAACTGGCGGCCTGCGTCTGCTAACCCAGGTGTCTGTTTTCCTACATTAGCACTGCGAGGACTGAGAATTCTCACACTCTCATGCCAAAGCTCATACCCCCCACCCCCTCACCCCAACCCCCCTCCGTGGCTAATCTGTGTAGGGCTGGCACTTCCTGCAGCGGTGTCTGCTGATCTGAAGTCACAGACTGGCACTCTCCCTCTCTCTCTCTCTGTCTCTCTCTGTCTCTCTCTATCTCTCCCCCGGCCCGGCTTGGCGCTGGCAAGCCCTCCATCTGACAGATGGGCACTTATCGGGCGCGACTGCTGCAAAGGTGCCACTCCAAGTGTCTGTGTTTTGACACAGAGCGAGAGCCCGATGTCACCGCCGGCAGTGTGAAATACACCACCACTGGATTATTAACATCCCTCCATATGTCCCTCTCTCGCTCCCTCTCTCATTCTCACTCTTTCGCTATCACAGGTTTTTTTTTTCCTCTTCTCTATTTATCTCTCCCTCTCATCTGTCTTTCTATCAGCCTTTTTTTCTTCTCTCTCTCTCTCTGTCTCCATTTTGCATTTGTGTTTATTGTACACAGAGAATGTGTAGGGACTTTGGGCCAACCAGGTCTGTTAATCTTCCTCAGAAGGCTGCATTTTAATATGACTCAGAGGAGTGTTTACATTTATGTCAAGGATGGTGTAAACTACTTAACTTCCCTTACATTTTGATGCCAGTTGTTGTGTTGGTGTAAAGTTGCGTTTTGTCCGTTAAATCAGACACCTCTTCTCATCAAGCCTATGAAAACCCAGTGACAAATACTTCTTCTGCTGATGGGCAGGATTCTACGTGGTGGAGAGCGGGGAGATGGATGGTTCTAGACAGACGGATGGGTGTAGGTTCTGTTCAGGATGTGCTCCGTCTGCCCCAGAGTGAAGTGCTCACAGCGAGAGCGATGGCGTTCTTTCAGTGTGTGTGGGGGAAAAGGAGAGGTGCTTGGGGAAGCCATAGCTTTGCTTGTCATTCTGTCATCGTTGAAGCGCCCCTCTTCTGACGCCGTAAATCAACTGCTCTCTCTGTGTGTGTGTGTGTGTGTGTGTGTGTGTGTGTGTGTGTGTGTCCAGGTGCAGGTGCCTTTCCTCCCACAACTTCTGAACTCTGAGTTGCCTCGCTGACACAGTTTGGCTCCCTTGGCTGGACCCGTTGGCCCTCTGTAGCTCATACACACATGTCTCATACACACATGTCTGTTCCCCACCACGCTTCAGGATTCCCACTGACACATCAGCTTAATCACTGCACCAGGCTTTTATTGGCCTCTTGTTTTTTTTTCTAAAGATCCTTTGGTCTCCTCTGTGACTCAGTAAACCACCCACAACCCCCTACCACCCAGGGGTGCGTGTGGGCCTCGCACCATGATTACACCCTTGTAATCTTTGTGAAAATGTCCCCCCGTTTCTGAGGAGCCCACACAAAAGTAGAAGTATTTCCATAATGGCACTCTCTTTTAAAAAAAACGAGGCCCCCATATGAAATTTTAGACTGCTGCGGCGATATTAAGAGTCCCTCGCCTTTTTTGGGGGTGTCTCAGAGCTGCACTTGTCATTTTTATTACGGGTCTCACACATCCTCACTCAAAGGCAGCCAAGAGAGGGCTATTCATCTAGACGGGGTCGGGGGGGAGGCATAGAAAGAAAAAAACAACAAATTGAGCACAGTTGCCCGTCATCTGTGGACCACACAGAGACGCTGGCCGCTGTGGCTCCACAAGCGAATCCCCAGAGGGTCATTTATAGTGCCGATTTTCTCCCCCCCCCCCCCAACCCCCACATCTCAGCAAACGCCCATGAACTAAAAAAATCAGGACCCGCATCGCAAAATGGATCCATTATGTACTTGATCATGTTGCCTTTGAGTGTGTTGTTTTCTTGGGCACGTTTTTACATGCAGATCTGACCATTAACGCTGGGTCAGGCAACCACATGCTTTCAAAGAGGATTTTTGTGTTCACTCCCCTCCTAGCCTGTAGGGTAAGCCTGCGCCCAATAGAGGGCAGTGTGGTCTGCCCAGGAGCACTGCCACCGGCCCTGTGGCACAACACTGTCTGGGGCGACACACGCCCAGCTGTCTCGCTCTCTTTTTCTCCTTCCTTTCCCTGGTTCTCTTATGTGCTCTTTCTGATGCCTTCTTTTCTTTCTGATGGACACAGCCATTCTACACAGGTCTGCTACCGTCTAAGGCGATGCATTGTTGCTGCTTAGTTTTTGTGCTTATAAGCCATGAAGGTCCCCAAGAGAACACATGAAGACCTAATGAGTATGTAGTCAGCTCAGGAGATGGCTGCTTTCTGGAGGCGTTCAGCACAGGCGACACTGAAATGAATGGGGAATGTAACTTGAAGGGCATCTGGTAAAGAAGAAGGCATTCGTGGCAGCATGCCGTGCAATGCTCTTATGCATTTTGTCTGTGTGTGTGTGTGTGTACATGTAGACGTGTGTGTGTGTGTGTGTGTGTGTGTGTGTGTGTGTGTGTGTGTGTGTGTGTGTCTGTGTGTGTGTGTGTGTTTTATGAGGCATTGGAGACAGACAGTCTGAGCGTAATCTGATAAAATCGATATTTACTCATGATTTTAAAAAATACACAAATGAAAAAAATGAGAGGCATGGACAACTCAGAGCCACTGGCAGCACACTGGGTTACCTTGACATAATTTTACCCAGAGGATCTATGGGCTGGGCTGCACAATGCCAGAGTATTCTTATAAATGTGTGTGTGTGTGTGTGTGTGTGTGTGTGTGTGTGTGTGTGTGTGTGTGTGTGTGTATGGGTGTGTTTGTGCATGCATGTATGTATGTTTGTGTCTGTATTTTTATGTATGTGTGTTTTTTTCCCCTTTTGAGGTGGTGACAGAGAGAGCAAGAGAAAGAGAGAGAGAGAAGGAAAAAAAGAGTGGGGAGATGGATGAGGGCTGTTGCGGTGCTGGGGAGTGTTATAATTGCAGCGGCTCCTGGTCGTTGGCTTGGCGTTTGCTATCTCTTCCCCCCTTTGCTTTCTCCCCGTCTCGTGATTTGAGCGCTACCTTTATCCCTAAGCCCTTGGCTTCCCTGGCCAAACAAAGGGGAAAAAGGGAGAGGCAGGAAGAGGGGCTTCTGCAGCGGTAACTACACCACGCTTGTCATTAATATCCCTCAATCAGCTTGGGCTTTTATTTTTTTTTATTCCACCTAGTGGTGTGGAGAATAACCTGTCTACCCTAACCCTGATGTCAGACACACAGACTGCTGTTTGGGAATATGGTTAGTAGGGCTCTGAAGCAGGCCCTGTCAGGAGCGTGCTGTTCCAAACCTCCAAACCCAACACCAACACACACCCACCTCCAGTTCCCCTTCTGCATAAAAGCTCCAGAAAAGCAGTGTCCCACCGCTGGCAGTGTGGTAAACAAGCCCATGCTAAAGGAGCACTTTCTATTCTCTTTCTGCTCCTCTCTCGTGCTCTTTCTATCCCCCCTTTTTTCCCTTTTTTTTCTCCCTCTTCCGCTTTTCTTTCGTGTGGAGTAGATCATCGAAATGCCAAGTGTTCTGGCAGGATAGTGTCTCTGACAACACTATTGGCTGGAAATGGCTTCTGTGGAAGGGAATATTAGTCATGTGACCCACCTCCAGAGTCTTCCCTAAAACAGACTAGAGTGCAGATGAATTCCACTTGTTTGACAGGAGATCATTTCATCTTCCTGCATTCATTGTTGTGGATTAAAATGCATTCACATCTTCATTTAATGCATTCCATCGGGACAAAATAAAATAGCTAAAAGATAGAAGTGTAACATATTCCAGATTTACACTATATGTACTATATGTATTTTCAGTGGTTGCTGTAGGCACAGGAAGTAATACGGGCATTTCATTTTCTGAAATAGTTTTATTTCCTTGCATACACACTTTATTTTTATATATATATTTTTCAGATTTCAAATAAAATGAAATTTTTGCGTGTTATTTTTCTGAGCAAATAATAATGGCTAGTATGTTTCCTAATTTAAAAAAAATATATTATTACATTGAGTTTAGTGTAAGGACAAAATATAGCAGAAATGTTCTAAATATTTGCCTGTCTATTTGTACAAATATATTGGGCTAAGTGTAGCTAGCTGAAGTGTAAATATCACGCGAAAGGTGTTACATTTTAGCAGGGGCTGAAAATTCCAAATGATCTGAAGCAGGGGTCTATTTGTGTGCTTGTGTGTGTGTGTGTATGCCCATGTTCATGCATGTGTATATATTTTAGTTTGTGTGTGAGTTTATGTACGGCCTTGTGTATGTGAGCAATATCTGGTCTGTACCCTATCTCCATGACAACGTGGTTTTGATGTTGGTTTCTTTCCTGACATTTTGCCGCTTGGTGCGGATTGTGAATTGCCTTAGCTCTCCCTCAGCCAGCATGTCATATGAAAAAAGGTGTTGGGGGGGGGATGCTACTGCCTGGTGTGTGTGTGTGTGTGTGTGTATGTTGGGGGGGCACTGGGAGGAATCTAATGGGCGTCTGGTCTGATTGTCCTCAGCCGTGGCGGTGGAGACAAAGCAGATGAATTGTGAAATGTATTCGAAGAGATTGGAGACAAGTGCATGTCAGCACCCCCTCCGTCTCTATCCCCCCCTCCTCCTTTCCCCAGGAGCCCTCCCTCTCTCCATCTCTCCTCTTTTTTGTCTGACACACGGGAGGAAAAAAACAGGCATGACAGCAGTGCTCTGTTTGAGCAAAACATTAGAAAAAGAAAAAAAATGCCATTTTCTCCCCCTTTTGCTTTGTAGATTAGTTATTCCAGCAGATACAGGCTTGATATTTGGTTCATTGCATCCATTTTAATTGTAAGACATTGCATTGAGACCTTACAAGCAATTCTTAATGGATATCAAGGCAGCTCAGCTATATTTAATTGGAATTAACAGAAACCAACAGCAGCCATGTGTGGAACACAATCATTAGCCTTATTAGTGTGATTGTTATTAGGATTTCTATAAGTGATTTTGCATGTTAAAAGGCAATTATTATTTATGCTCTAAATAGCTATGTAAAATAGCAATTCTTTTGACAAGTGATACCCACTCTTGCTCATAAAAAATCTCTTTTTCTGTCTCCCTCTCACCCCCTCTATTTTTTAATGACTAGTTTGGAGCTTTGCTGTGCTTATAGCATTATAGCAGCATCCTTTGAGCCTGCGTCTGTCACCATGTCTGGCCTTCGTCTAGCCCATGTCTGGCCTCTTGTCCTGACCCCTGACCCCACAGGAGGACACGGGTGCAGTCAGGCAGTCAGTGCCGAGGGTCTCCACCCTCCCCCACTCCCTCCTGCCCATTTCCTGCTCCCTCATCCTCCTCCAGTCTGTTTCCCACCTATCCAAGCTAGCCTCTACCCTGAGCCCTGCACTCCCTCAGCCAAGCCGGTTGAGGCTCTAGAGAGGCGAGCGGCGGGCTAGCCCGACAGATTAGCAACGGTCACTCTGGTCCCTGCGTCCATTTTATAGGCCGATGAGGTTTGGGAGATTTTTATTGCCGCAGTTTTAGGAGATCGTCACAACAACAGGGTGTTGTGTAAAATGTTGTGCTATGGTTGCTGGATGTAGTTGTAAAGGGTTACAGCTCTTGTTGTGAAATGCTCAGTTCTTCTATTCAGTGCCATTTTTACCTGGATGAGAATATAGAGGATTTGTAATGAATTTTGCACGTGCTAGGTATGGATACAGATACAGATATTTTTTTCTGGACCAATCAAGATCAGCACTACGTGTTAGCTAACAGTAGACAGTTTTTTTTTGTTTTCACTTAAATGTATCCATTATTCATCTATGCTTGGGTGTATTTTTTGGACCTCCATATTTGAATATGAATAATGGAGGAGCGATCGGAGGACAGAGGTGGAAAGTGTGAGAGAGGCATGCCACACAGTGTGAGTTCTAGGTCTTTTCCTGCTTTTCTCTACCTCTATCTCTCTCTCTCCCTCTATCTCTCCCTCTCCCTCTCCCTCTCTCTCTCTCTCTCTCTCTCTCTCTCTCCCTCCCTCCCTCCCTCCCTCTCTCTCTCTCTCTCCCTCTCTCTCTCTCTCTCTCTCTCTCTCTCTCCCTCTGTCTCTCTCACACACACACACCCTAGTCAGAGCTGGAGTTGAGCTCTGCTGGGTCCTGCTCTCTCTGCCTGCCTCGCCGGCCTTAATAACACTGTATAAATCAAAAGTGTCCTGTCAGCCAAGCAGCCTTCATTAAAATCAAATGGGAAACTGGCCTCTTCGGATCCAATTTTAATAAAACCAGGTAATCAAATACGGGTTTAGAAAAAATAGGTCATCATTTCACTGCCTCCAAGATGTCCGCTGGATAGGGTGTATTGTGTACCTGTGATGTTTACAGGGTCAGTAACCTCAAACACACATACACCCTAGCGCACTCACACACACACTTTCATGCATACAATAGTCATCTAAGAGTAGGTTTTTCTATAGGTGAGGTGCAAATGTATGACTGGATGTACACGTGAACACTGAGATTTTCTTTATTCTCTAGTGTATTTTTATTCTAAGTCACTGAAATAACATTTATAATTTGTATCATTTAAATATTGAGATGTGAGCAATTTAACAAAAACTGAACAATTATTCAGTTTTTTTTATTTGATTTTTTTTTTTAATTGTACGTGTATTTCAGATAAAAAGTATTTAAAAGTGATTATGCAAATATATGTATGAATATGACAATAAGTTAAAATCATTCATTTTTTTGTTTCATTTATTCTATATTTCCAAAGTAAAAATTTGGTTTAATTGATAAAATCTCAATATTTAAGAAAAACACATCTTAATTGCATTTATTACATTATTACAAGAAGTGTTTGCATGGATTGCACCAATGTTGTTGTTCTCTTACTTAAAAATCAAATTGTCTATAGGTCTGAAAGAGGACATATATCCATATTTATTTAACACTCAACAGTAATGCGTTCAGATGGTGCGGTGCACGCGTGCTAAATAGTTGAAGATGTGCATGTGTGTGTATAGCTCGCACATGGTGGTGAGAAGTCCTAAGCCTGGTCTGTGATACTGTACAAGTCAAAAATGTGTTTGGAGAATGTTCAAGGGGGTCTAGCGGGGGCTGTGGTGCATTGGAAACGTGTGTGATTGTGCGTGTGCCGTGGCGGATTTCGCTGTGGTTTTTGTGGCTAGTTTCGGGGCGCAGATGCCTCACTTCCCGGGCCGTGGTGCTTCCTGACTGTCCCCGGGTCTTTGCCTAGTATGATGATTGGCTGAAGCGCTGTCAGCTGTATATCTCACGCATGGGATGGCTGTTGTCAGATCTGTGACCAAATCTGACCTATGAGTCCCCATCCAGCCCCCTCCTAAATAACCTTTATAGCGCGGCCCCTTTTACAAGGCAACTCGCTCTATCCAGCGCTGGGACACTATGATGTCCGTTTATACCATTCTGTATTCAATAGCCTAGCCCTACAGCATTACAGGTCTGGCCAGTTGTTCATCTAACTCAAACTCATCCAAAAAATGATCTCCACTTTGATCTTCGGCCATTAGGCATTAGTCCATAATGTACAGCTGATTGTTGTTAGAAATGGATGTATAACAGTACCATTTCTACCATGTTGTGTGTATTTCTAGACCGAGCCAGAACCATATTATTCCTACTTTGATGTGCTATGGCAATATTCATATTTATCATTTTAATTGTAATACCCTCATGTCTCTGAAACCGTTAATATGTTAGAATATTTCACCTTACTTTATCATATCAAGGAACTGTGCTTTCGTATGCATGTTCTGAAATGTGCAGCTGAAACGAAGTCTGCATTGATTTTTAACAGTAGGGTATGTCTGTTTTACAATCCCTGTTTATGACAAGATGGAGTCTTGGAGAAACAGACTCAACTACTACAAGCGTGCAGAAGAGGGCACTGTCAGTCGCTAGGATGAGCTTGCTTGCTCTCTCTCTCTCTCTCTCTCTCTCTCTCTCTCTCTCTCCCCCTCTCTCTTCCTCTCCCTCCTTCTCCCGCGCCCTCTCTCTTTCCCTCTCCCTTCCTCCCACCCTCTGTCTTCCTCATTCACACTCATCCTGCTGTTTCTCTTTGAAAATACACATGCAGAAAATATTTCATGTCTTTCATATACCATGGTTATTATGGCCAGGATTGGTTCAAACAGTCACAAGAAATATGAAAAATGCCAAGCAAAGATATAAAAAAACAACAACGTCTGTTTGCAGCTCATCTGATTAGGCAGGCATTGTAGGTAAATGCATTAAATGATGTGATGTGTGTTTGTGAGTGTATATGTGTGTTTTGTTGGGACACCTGAGTTTGTGTACTTGGTTTGACTGCTTGAATGCCATTTCCCTCCCTCCCTAATTTATTTCCTTATGAGGCTGTGTTTCGTATTATCTCTCAAACACTTTGTTCTTCTTGTCCATGAAGTATGACTGGTTCTCAAAAAATGTGTTGTGATACCCAGTTCTTCTTTCAACTTTTAACCCCCCCTCCCCCACTGCAAGCCAAAATATTTTGGCACTTCCTCATCCAAATTGCTCATTTTCTGTGACTCAGCATCTGTCTGTGTTTATCATCCTGAGTTTTTATTTAAAGATGTCCCTGTTTGACCAAAGCAGCTAACACTTGTCCATCAGGTGAAATTGCCCCTCAAATCCTTTGAGTGTGTGTGTGTGACTGCAATGGCGGAGACATCCAGTGACAGACTTCCCTCCACACGTGTGTTAAATGAGAAGTGGTGTTGTCTTGCGGGAGCGCTCGTTTCATTACCTGTTTATGTAAACCCTCCGAGGGCACGATGCGGCGCTACCTGCCAGGCCCGTTTATTCTCCACACTATTTTCTTATCTTCAGAGCTACCGGAAATTTGCCTCTCTTTAAAAAAACAAAACAAAAAAACAAAAAACAAAAAACCGTGGTCATGTTTTCTGTCTTCTGTCTTTTTCTACTCCTTCTCTTGCTCTCTCTCATTTTTTAAAAAGAAAATCTCCATGGCCCTATTTTCCTCTGTTTTCTCAAAGGAGACCCCACCCCCCCCCCCACCCCACCCCCCAGCTAGCCCAACACCACTATGTGCCCTTCTATGAAAAAAAGGAGGAAATCGAATGAAAGCAGTGCAGTGATTACCTCACCCCCCCCTTCACTCCTCCTTACCCAGCACTCACACAAACACAATGGCCTTCCTGGGTGCAATTGCTCTTCCTCTCGGATGCGGCCGGTGTAGTTCCTGTTTCTATCTCTCCCTCCCTCTCTCTCTCTCTCTACCCCTTTACATTGCTCCCTACTCTTTTTTTCCCCTTTCTGCTCCCTGCTGCTTCCCTTTCCTGCTGGTGCCCCAGCTCTGCCGTGGCAGCACAGGGTCCCGCTGGTCGCCCCCGAATGAAGCTCTCTGTGGCACTGATGCACCTTGCCTGTATCAGCCTGCTGGAGGAAGGGCCCATCGCTCTCAGACTCCAGGCTTCCAAGTTTACTATAGATACACGGACACACACACAGCCTGGGCTCACTATCAAAGGGCCAGTCCAATCCCCCACTGACACACACACTATGTCTGCAAACATAGGTAGATGATGGGGAGTGTGTGTGTGTGTGTGTGTGTGTGTCTGTGTGTGTGTGTGTGTGTGTGTGTGTGTGTGCTTGTTTGGGTGTGTTGGTAAAGGGTGTGTGTGTGTGTGTGTGTGTGTGTGTGTGTGTGTGTGTGTGTGTGTGTGCTTGTTTGGGTGTGTTGGTAAAGGGTGTGTGTGTGTGTGTGTGTGTGTGTGTGTGTGTGTGTGTGTGTGTGTGTGTATCTGTAGAGTAGAGGAAGGCTATGTGATTCAGATGGGGACGGAGGATAAATGCATGGAGCTGGATGTCTACTGCTTGGAGTCTCTGCTTTTCTCTGCCTGCTCGCTGTCTGACCGGCCGTTCACTCTTCACATCACCACAACAGCAGATCGAACCCATGTACTGTAAATGCATCCATCTGTGCCTCAGGATGAGCGCTGGGATGTCTGCTGCACAGCGCTCCACAGCAATGACCATATGTTGGGAGGAGAAAATTTAGGGGACGTTTTCCTGGTGATTGGAACTTGTCAGTACGTCCTTTTCACTTTGAAACCAAGGGGGAGAAAAAAAACATTTCAGGGCCCGCCGTAAAGTATGAACACTGCCGTTTGGTCTCTAGTGTGGGTCTCGGGGCAGCATTTGCCGGCGTGGTGAGATATTTTATCGGGTCTAAAATGGAGGCAAGCCTATTCTTCAGGGCTGCATTAGCATGTCACGGCAGACTGCTGTAATGAATTGCCATCCCCAAATTTTGCAAGTTAAAAAGTGAGAATGAAAGTAAACCTTTGTTTATGTCACCTATCAGCATGAAATATTCACCAGCCCCATGCCTCCCCGCGCTCACAGGCTCCCCCCAGACTGATGAAAGCTTGCCTCTGCGTCTTAACCCCTTCCTGCTGCCGCTGCCGCTTCCATCGCATCGCCTTGCTTCGCCTCGCCTTGCTTCGCCTCGCCTTGCTTCGCCTCGCCTCGCCTCGACTCAGGCTGAGGCTGGAACACACATCACATAAACCTGGTCCTGATTTCTTTTTTTTATATATATTTCTCGAATCTTGCTGTCTTAAATTTACCTCTTTTTTTACGTTCACAAGGAAGTGTAGTAGAGGGGTATACCCCATGGGAATCTATTGAGCATTTGACCATGTGTTTGCCAGTGACACTTTCTATATATTATTCCCGTGTGTTGTCTGCGTTTGTGCGTGCCTGTGTGTGTGTTTTGCATGTTTCTGTGTCAGGGTTGATGTGAATCCATGGTTAACCCATGAAAAAAAAAAAAGAATTCATGGGTGCTTTTTCTCCTTAGCGATTACGGGGAGAAGGAAATCTTCTTTTTTCTAGGTCTCTGTGTGTGTGTGTGTGTGTGTGTGTGTGTGTGGGGGTTTGTGTGTGTGATAGCGTGCGTGGAAGAGAGAGCAACAGATGTGTACATTTGGGTGTGTGTTCTGGTTGCACATATTAAAGCAAATAAGAAAACTGGAAACCTGTATCAACCTGCACCAGGACTGTGTTTTAGGTGAATATACAGTACATGCCTTTTTTTATTTTATATGTTTGGATGAAAAAGAGCAGAGTTTTTTCCAGTTTGGACTCAGTTATATTTGCTGTGTGGATTTTCTAGCTGTGTGTGTGTGTGTGTGTGTGTGTGTGTGTGTGTGTGTGTGTGTGTGTGTGTGTGTGTGCTTGTTTGGGTGTGTTGGTAAAGGGTGTGTGTGTGTGTGTGTGTGTGTGTGTGTGTGTGTGTGTGTGGAGTGTAAAATGCCTGCGGTTGCCTTGCAGGACTGATGCCTGTGAAATCCACACTCCTCTGTATTTCCCCTTTCAACAGAAAAATATGTCCCCCAGCTAAGGTGTTCATACACTGCTCCTACCATCACTATTTCAAGAGAAAACAAAACTGTGAGGCGCTTCAGCCCAGATAGTGGAAGTTGTAAAGGTGCGCTTAATGCTTTCAGAGGTAAACTGGTTGTGTGTGTGTGTGTGTGTGTGTGTGTGTGTGTGTGAGCATGAGCGTGAGCATGAGCGTGAGCATGGTGCTCTACTTGTGTAACTGTAATGTGAAGGCTGGCTAGGGGGGACTAGGGTAGTACCTTAACTTTTTTTTTGTTAATTTTTTCTCGCTCCTCATCCCTGCACTGTGAAGTGAGGCCGAGACATGCCCTATGTCTCCTTACAGAAAACAATTTACCATTACTATGAATAGTAATGTGTCTCGTCTGTGAGCGGTTCTTGTGTGTGTATTTGTAAACCCTGCTTTTGTTGCTGGTGGAATGGGAAGGTCATTGAAATTCCGAAGTATGGGAGACGACATGCTGCACAAGTGAAAGTGTCTCTTTTACATAATTTGGCACTGCTAGGCTCAGATCCCCTACTAGTGTTCCTGAAGTGCGGATGTGAGCTTTTCTTTTGTCGGAAAACTTATAATATATATATATATATATTCACACACGCCAGTACGCACACAAGTACATTTGCCTTGCCCAGAGAGAAGTTGATTATGTAGCCTACCTCTTTTTTCTTCTTCCTTTTCTTTTTTTCCCTCCACTCCATAACTTTGAAATCTTATCCAGTGGCCAGTGTTTTCCCTAATCAGACGCTTATTAAAAACATCAGTCACAGGAGCTGCTTGTGAAGTGGAAATAACAACATAAATATCTAAACGCCGGCATTGCAATGTGATTTTCCACGCAGGTGAGAGCTGGGGGGTCACCTAATTGGGAGGGGAGCGTGGCGGCGCGTGATCGAGCCTCCTCACATATTTATGTGCATATTTATTTTTTAATGTTTCTTTTATTTGAGATTTGCCTCACTAATAAATCCTCAATTTTATTTATTTATTTTTGCGCTGCTTTTTTCAAATGGTTTTTCCTTGTGCTTTCTCTGCTCTTTCAGAGATTCTGTGTGTTGTCGAACAGGATTGGGGAGAGAGCAAGAGAGAGAGAGAGTGCAGAGAGCTGTGTTTTTAAGTCCTGGCAGTATATATATATATATTTTTTCTCTTCAGGGGGAGGTGGGGGTAGGGTTGTGGTGTTTGCTGGCAGTGTGGGGGTTATGTCAGTAGGGGCGATCATAAATATTCTGAGCTGCGGGGAGACAAAGGGGCTAAAATGGAAAGGCTTGGCTGGACGAGGGGACCTGGCCATGTCATGTTCCTCAGTCATTTTTCTTGTGCGCTTAGAACTCAGTCAGGGGTTTAATTGGAATTCAGACTTCAAAGGATCCCTTCGCCCCAAACTACCCCCTCCCAGCCAACCCCACCCCTCCTGTTGCCTCACTCCTGCCCAGGTCCACTCTAGGCCGCAGTCTGATACACACACACACACACACACACACACACACACACACACACACACACACACACACACACACACCTCCACATGTACGTGCACAGATTCACCCTGACACCCAGCTCCCAGTGCACACAAAAGGAGTTCAGGTGTGGACGGACATGTGTTTTCCTTCCTCTGTCCATATGCGGTTGCGATATGCTGTGTACATGGGTGTGTGTGTGTGTGTGTATGTGTGTGAAGTGTGTTTGTTTATGTGTGTTGATGTGATATCTGATTTCACTGCCCTGGTATTTATTTAGTAAATGTAGCCGAATGACTGCACAGAAATATGTTTTGACAAAAATACACTGCCATGATAATTCCCATTTGGTTCTGTATGTTGCGTGTGTGTGTGTGTGTGTGTGTGTGTGTGTGTGTGTGTGTGTGTGTGTGTGTGTGTGTGTGTGTGTGTGTGTGTGTGTGTGTGTGTGTGTGTGTTTCTGTGCTTGTAAGGATTAGTCAATGTATCTTATAAGAAACTCCCTGCTCATCAGGTGCATGTAGGTCTTTGGGGACTTCACACACACCGAATTATTGCACGAAGCCCCGTATTCAGGGCAATATTAAAGTCTACCAATGACACCAACAGCATACCATGCATTCAGGATTAGCAATAGCCTCTGTGTGACGAATGTCCCTCAAAATGCCTGACAGGTCGACATTCTTCTCCCTCTGTCCTGTCCTGTCCTCCTCTTCCATAAAATAAAACACAATCTCTTTTTCTAAATAACACACTCTCTCATACATCCCTGCATTACTCCTGACATTACTGCCCTCCATTCCTCCACTTGCACTCACAGATTTTTGGGTTAATTGGAAGAATTATCAATATGCGCCACATGCCTCAGAAGTGAAGAGCAGTGAGGAGAGATGGACAGAGAGAGAAAGAGAGAGATGGACAGAGAGAGAGAAAGAGAGAGAGGGAGGGAGAAAAAAAGTTAAGTTGGTAATAGCTATGAAGAAAGGGAGTGAAAGGAATTGTCTACACTGTAATTAATATGGGAACATGGGGGTGATGTATAGTAATGTATGCACCACTATAATTAAGGACACTGCCTTTTCCTTTTGAGTTTCAGCAGGGCCTTGTTAGCGCTCTGGAGGAGACATTTTTGAAACCATACCTGGAATTTAATATGTTTCAAAGATATAATTATAGGTAGGAATAAGAGGACCTATTTTCAGACCTCCAACAAATCATTTTTTTCCCCATTATACACGGTAAAGGTGTTAATGACGCCTTGTCTTTTTGATTTTTTGGTATGAATTATGAAACAGCTGTATTATTTGAAGTACAGTTAATATGTGAATTTCAATCTTAAGGGGGAGAGGAAAAAATGGTATGGACACCCAATTTAGTCACTCTTTTTTTTCACAGGAGCAAAAAAAGTTTCACAGTGAAATAAATGTGAAAATATTCATATATATCAACTGGACTAAAAAAAAGTGAACCCACAAGTGAACTCTGACATTATCCCTAACAGCAAAGTAAGTGTCCACACCAGGGGTCTGTGCCTGTTCTTCAGTACACTGCAGCTGACTGCTATTCTACATAGAGCTACCCTCTCATTTAAACAGGCTTCATCACATGGTCTCAGGGAGTGCGATGATGAAGTGATAATTACTGCACTGATCTGTGCTATGATGGCATCAGTAAAAACGAGATGGCTGCGTAAAGAATGCAACTCTTCTTACACTTTGTTTTTGATGTGGCGTAATTGGGAAATGAATGTTTATGCTTAATTGAACACTGGTATGTTTATTTGGCAATTGACATGTACTAAACATTTGCATTTACAGAATATTCTATAGGATAGGACAGATAGGAAAGATGTTATGTTTTGAAGAGAGGGGCTGATGACCAAGTTGATGAGACAAAGGTAGCTTCTGAGTTGTACCTCTCCTCTTTCATCCTCCTTTTCCCTTTGTTTACCCTCTTTCCCTCTGCCCCTCCTGAGAGACACAGCACTGACCGACAGATCAAGCAATGACAGAATAGGTGGGGAGAGAGGGAAACGGGCTCAGGAGGAAAACGAGGCAAAAAAAAAACTGAGAGAAAGCAGCACGAGGGCAGAGTTCTTCAAATCAGAGACCCATCCTGAGAACAGCACAGCAGGACCTCTGACTTGAAGGAGTCGGCGGGTCTCTCTCTCTCTCTCTCTCTCTCTCTCCCTCTCCCTCTCTCACACACACACACACACACACACACACACTGCCTCATACACACATTCCGCTCACACCCATAAAAAAACACATATATACACTGCTTAAGCCCTTGTTCGGCACGTACCTCTCACATCCACTGGCTTTTTATCAAATATGAAAATGTAGGGGCCCATGCCTCCCCACTGCGTCCCAAAAGGCCTTGCACAATGGAGGCGGCAGCCATAGTCCCAGGATAATGACAGAGAGGTGCAGATTTTTCTTTTTTGGAAAAGAAAAGGGACTTGGAGCTTTCATTATAATTACAACTGTGCTTACCCTTGTCAGAGCTCTCAGTGGTGGGTCCAGAGAGTGCAGTGGCAGCGCCCTGGTGTCACTTTCAGTACTTCTTTCTTTCTTTCTCTCTCTCTCTCTCTCTCTGCGACGGTGTGTTCTCTCCAACGCATTACACACTGTCACCTCCCTCCGTGGCCGCGATGTGGGAAATCACCTCTGTGCTGCTCTGCGGGCTCAGATGGAATGCCGGGGAGGCACCGGGCTGTTTTGCCCCCGTCTTTATTCATCTGAATGTCTCCCTCTTCCTCCTCTTCCTCCTCTTCCTCTGCAATGACCAGGTGGAAGGGAGAGCAGAGAGGCCCTGCTGTTAAACTCATAAGTGACCAGAGGTGATGGTTGCCCTTTGTCCTTGCTCTCAAATAATTACTTGAAACAGATATGGCATTGCTTTTTGTATTTGTGTGTGTGCGTGTGTGTGTGTGTTTGTGTGTGTGTGTATATATATATATATATATATATATATATATATATATATATATATATATTACATGCATATCAATGTTTACATTTGGTCTAACATCACAGAGCACAGAAGAAGATGAAAAAGCCTGACATACTTGATATGAAACTTGAGCTTGCTGTGTTTGAGATACATTTTAGATCAAATGCATTCTTTGGGGGTTGTGCAAAAGAATTCTAAAATATTTGAGTGTACGTTGATGTCTGTGTTATTTGATGGACACAGATGTTGGGCTAGCCGTTTCAGGATCTTTCCTCTGTGTGCCATCATGATATAGCTGATAACAGCGGTGGACGCCTGGTCGCTCCCCAGCACCTTCAGACTGCGGAGGCAGCTGGAGGTCTGGAAGGGGAGATGCTGGCTCAGGGTGAGGAAAGTGCTGTGTTGGGGAGCAGTGATCTGTTGCAGAAATGCCTCGGGTCTGCCAAGAACACAGAGCCTACAGTTTAGCTCTGTAAAGGAACACACACACACACACACACACACACACACACACACACACACACACACACACACACACACACACACACACAATCTTCTACACACAATCTCCCCAAATCATCTGGGTGCTGCTGATAAACTCCAGGGTGCAAAAGGGCATAAAAAGAGATGTCACTTAAACTCACATAGCCAGGTATAATCACATATATAATTCTGATATAAAACGCTTGTAGTACACAACTCTCTCACAGACATATAAAGCTACGTTGATATATGGAAGAAAGGAATTTATTTGTACTGTCTTGATCGCCTTTATGTGACATACTCTGGCCTGGCACACTAGCATTGCTGCAGATGACACATGCACACAGACGTGCCATGTGCATTCTTAGTATGTTTGCATGTGGACTGTATGGATTATTTTACATGTGTGTGTTTGTGTGTGTGTGTGTGTGTGTGTGAGTGTGCTCCAGGGCTTCTGTACAGATGAAGCAGTTGTGAATCATTGGAAGTGTATTGCAGTCCAGTACTTCTAAACAGCCAGCCCTTTCAGAATGACACACTATAGTTCTCTCTATTCCCATCTTCACCCTGATGTTAATGGATCCGATTTTTAGTGTGTTGGACCTGAATTTTCCTTTTGCTTTTCTCCTGCTACTCTTTTTTTAATTTACACTTTCAGGAGATGTCATGGTCTCCATCTTGACAGCGGCGACGCATTGTATTGTTGTGAAAATGAAAAGCAGGATGTCTTTTTTCTGATCGAGCAAGGTCATATTGAGGACTGAGGGCACACAGGGGGAGGCGTCATAGGGGTCACACTGAGCTGGAGTCTCTGGGGTAAGGTGTGTGTGTGTGATGGTGGTGGTGGTGGTGGGGGGTTGTGTGTTGTCTGGGATTTTGCTGCTGCTGCTGCTATGTCATGTAACATCTGTGTACCTGTGTGTGTGTGTTAGACAATAACAGTGAGTAAGTTGTATACTAAAGTCCTATTTTTGAAAAGGTTGTACATCTGCATAAGTGCTCTCTGCTGTGTGTCTACTAGAAATATATAGATATACACACAACTGGGTTACATATTAAGTGTATTTCAGATGCAAATGATCCTGTAGCTTTCAATTTAGAGGTATTTGGTTTAAGAATGATATAATTGAAAATGAAAATATATCAAAACGTACCTGATTTATAAGACTTTATACAAGACAGAAGAGTTGTAAAAGAAGGGAATTGGTATTAGATTGCTATTAAAAGTCTTGGGAGGAATCTCCATGAAGTGTGGAAGGATGTAATACTCACTCACTTCCTGAAGTCAAAACTTGAGGCAGGAACCTTGGCTTCTAAATTGAAGTCCATCTAAATTTTATGTACAATACCATTTTCTCTCTCCCCATAATGTGATGGAGTGTCTGGAAACAGTGGATGAAGTAGCTAAGGTACATTTGTTCAATGAGGCGTCAAGAGTCCAGATTTTCCATGAGGCAGAATGAATTGTTCTAAATAAGCTGTTGAATACATTAGGAAGTGCTGGTTCTCTCCTTTTTTTCACCCCCACTGACATCGTTGTGGTAACAGTGTGAGACTTCAGTCACCACCTGGGTGATGTCATGCTGCTTTTCAAGGTCCATTGTCCTCTAAATGGTAACATTAGAGATTTCTCAGTGAAAAGATTCTGTGACTAAAGTGCTCGGAGGGTTAGTCCTGTTCAAATTAGACAAAAAAAGAGAGTTATTATTCACAGCGATGCAAGTTCCGTGGAAATGCACTAAGTGGAAAGCTCTGTTCTGTAACTAATTTGGTGACGTCTCGATTTTCAAACCTCGCTGCTTCATTTTTAGCGCTAATGTTTCTGATCATTGAAAACTCTTTTCTCTCCTCTCCTTCTGCGTGACACAAGTTATTTATGACATTTCTCAAGCTGCTTAGGATAAATGACAAAACGCGCGACGGAGGAGCATGGAGAACTTTAATATCATTAGGCTAAGACGAAACTTGGGTGTACTGAATGTTAGGCTTCACTCTGGAAATGAACTTGATGGCTTCTTCTCGCACGCGCCATAGTCTGACAGCAGATGGATTGCCACATACAAAGCTCCGCGGTACGCGCGAGTCTTGTGATTTAAATGTCACTTTTTGAAATAAAAAAGGTAGCGCTCGAATGTGATTCTGATGTAGACATTAGCTGGAATCGCGACAGTTTGAGTGGTAAACCTTGTCTCCAGGATAGGGATGAATGGTGGAAATAAAAAGATAGAAGTACCCAGGAAACAGTAGAGGGGGATGAATGGATATTAGAAATCTGCATGAGGAACTGATGCCTTCAATATGGTTTGTATCACTATGCTATTGTTTTATGACCTCCAGGAATGAATGAATACTGTGCTAGTTCATGTGTAAACTGTGTACATATTACAAAACTTTCTTTAACGCGCTCTCTCTCTCTCTCTCTCTCTCTCTCTGTTGTTCATAGAATCTTTGCTACTGAGTGTTCCTTTAGTTTGCGAAATTATACAATTTGAGTTCTGATAACTGAATTCTTCTTGCTGGGTAGAAAGCAGTATTGCTGTAATTAACGCATTCTACTTAATCTGACGTATCATCACACCTGACATTAATATCTCCAATTTGACATTATGATGAGAACTCATGCCTATATGTTTGATATCTGTCTGTAGCCTTAATGAAAATATATTGTGATGGTGTGTGAAAATGTCTTTTATGTCTGATGCCGACATATAGTGAATGAACTATAGTCATCTAACAGATACACAAACACATGCACGTGATGTGCTAATGGCATACACCCCCCTACACATATACCACCACCCCATCTCTTGGTAACTCTGACAGAAACAAGAAAATGGCACGTGGATGCAGAGAAGGCCTGTTATCACTTCAGTTAAAAGGGTGATATTTCGATATAAAATGGCCGTTTTGGATACACTCAAAAGTCACATACTGTAAGATGCTAGGCAGTTCATGTTGATAATGTTAATTATGATTTTTGCAACAAATTGAATAAATCAGTCATTTCAATTAATAAGGATTTTTGTATTGGATTTTCTGAGAAATACATATATTTAATTAGAATCTGGTTTAAATGAACTATTATATTTCTGTTAGCTTTTTGATATGTTTTGTTATGCCATGGTATGATGGTAGGATGAGTACGTGCTTGGAAAGAGTAAACTGGGGAGATTGTGTTGGTGCTTCTTAAACCCTCTGCTTTCCTGAGATTTACAGGATCAAACTATGACATGAAGTTATTTTCAACCAAAATGAATATAAATGCAGCTAAATACATAACAAAATATTTAGTCATAGTTTATGACATTTTTACCATAAATATGCTCACAATTCCTTGTTTTGCTTTTGCCATGTTCCCTGCCCTTACAAAACTGCGCCTTAGTAACATAAAGATGCCTCAGTATTGAACAATAAAATCGAGCATGGACCTGTTTATAAACAGACGGAACACACACACTCACACTCACACACAACACACGCACACGCACACTTAATCTAATACACAGGTACAGACACTTTGGATATGTCTGGATGTTGTTTGTTATATGGCTTGTGTGTGTGTGTGTGTGAGAGAGAGAAGGAGAGAGTGTGTGTGTGGTTTGCTGAGGGGGTGGGGTGTGCGAGTCCAGCACCCTCCACTCCCCTCCAGTCCATTGTCCTCCCTGGTAGCCACATTTGAACTTAATATTCCATGAAATAAGGCAGCCCATCAAGCCATTGTAATCGCGTCAGGTTAATAGAAGTAGTGAAATGATTCTCCTTCTCTCTCTCTCTCTCTCTCTCTCTCTCTCTCTCTCTCTCTCTCTCTCTCTCTCTCTCTCACATACGCACTCTCTCGC
>NC_045157.1:24268424-24293424 GCF_900700415.2 Clupea harengus
AGGGTCTGAGTGCTCAGAAGTGGAGCTGATGGGGAGAGAGACAGAGACAGAGAAAGAGAGAGGGAAGGGAAGGGAAGGAGGGGTGATGGAGAGATTGCGGGGCAGGGTGAGGAGGCATGGAAGGTGAGGAGGGGAGGCCCTTAATGTGCACAGGATGCTGGGAGACTGGCGGAAGGGTGGGCAGGGGAATAGAGTGGGCGATGGGGATAAGGGTAGGAAGCGAGGAAGGGGGTGTCTTTCAAAGCAGGGCAGAGTGAGGCAATAACAGTTATGATTTGTTCTGTCACTTCCACTCGCCGACCGGCGTAATTCCTTTAAGGGGCTCATCGCTCATCCCCATATTAGCGTCAGCAGTCCGGAGCCGTGTGCAAAAATCAACCTAATTGATATGCAGTAATGTATTTGTCAACAGGAAGCAGGCAAGCAAGGGGCCGCAGCTGGGGACCCCTTCCCATGTGTGCGCACAGGGAGGGCTGAGTGGCCTCATGCCATTGGTTTGTGGAGAGACAGTGTTCCTCTTTACAGCACACAGGAGGCAGTAGTTTATTTAACCAAGCGGATATAAAGAAGGTTCACTTTTGCTCTGAAGTGTCCACGCACAAAACAGATGCTACACATGCTAGGGATAAAAAAAATGCTGTGCTGTGATGTCATCGCTGGATGACACCGTCCTGCATGCAGTTCGCCGCCTCTCTCTTCTGCGGCCAGACGTCCCCGTGTGGCTCGGGAGCCTTCTCTTAGTCCTTTAAGAGCCCCGCTGTTTGTGTTGGTGTTTGTCAGCAGCCTGTGCCGCGCCGCAGACTCTCCGGGCTCCCGCCTGATGAATAATGAAAGGTGCGGAGGCTCTTTTCTCTCCTTTCTCCTCCTGCTCTCCTCGGAGCTGTCCCGGAGCTGACGAGTCAACACCGAGATGTCCATTATCTGCCCCCAGACGTGAGGGGCCTGGGCCGGACTGGGCTGGGCTCTGTTTGGGGATGAGCAGCAGGAGAGACGTACAGGTCCCCTGGCTCCACTGACAGCTTCCCCTCTCGCTCTCTCTTTTCTTCTCTCTCTCGCTCTCCTTCTCTCTCTTTGTCTCTCTTTCTATCTCTCCTCCCTGTGCTTTGCAGTCACAGGATGAGGCGCAGACATCAGCAGATGCCACCCATACATATTCATACTCCCCTACTGTTGAATGTCATGTTTACCTGTCAAGGTCATGACTAGGGTGAACTAGGATGAGGTATGTTAGTGAACCCCATTCCCCCCCCCCCTCCTTCTATCAGCACCATCAGCCACCATTATGAACACAAAACACACACATACACACACACACACACACACACACACGTCATCACACACTAACCCTCCCTCTTCACTCTTGTCACCCCAGCTCAAGCAGCTCTGAGAAAAAGCAGTCAACAAAACCATTCAACAGTAAACCTTTGATTCTGCCTCGCGCCGTCACAATGTATTCTAATATTGTCTGGCATTACAGCGGTAGCTCATAATGACTTCTGATAAATTAAAGGTTTTATTGTTCCTCTGCCATCGCTGTCTTTGATCAGGATGCCAATTACGGGGGGGGGTAATTTTTCCTCTCTTCTTCTCCCTCCTCGCTGTCGCAACAAAAGGAAGTTTCAGCGAGAGTCGAGAGAGTTGACACACGGGTGACAGGTTCTTTTTTGTAATCTTTTTTTTTCTTCTTCCTCCTTTATTTCTTTGCTCGTTTCATCATTACAACTACACACTCGATTGCATTTTCATTGTCTTTCAGCCCCCCTCTTCCCCGTTCTTTCTTTATGGGAGAGGAGAAGAAACTCTGTTGACTCAATTGAAAATGTCACCCTAGAATCTTTAACCTGAATAGAAGCATTTTGGCTCTGCTTATAGGAAATGACAGATGAGGACCCAGTCTGTCTTCATCTGCGTAGATGTACACAGACAAGTGCGCCTCTCCCTAACGAGTGCACAAGTCTAAAAATAAGTAAATAAAACAAACTAACATGCTGGGGGGCATATGGGGAAGGGGGGGGGGGGGGGGGTTGGAGTGGGAGGGAGGGAGGCGACTGTGCTTTTTTCATAAACAATATATGAGGTGCTTTTTGCAAGTCAAATCCTTAAAGATTCACTGCCGACTCTCCTCTCCTCTCCATGCCTTTTAAGGAGCGGGGGGTTGCATGCAGAGGCAATGGCGAGGAAACATCGCTGGGGTGAACAGGATGGGAGGGGGTGTATTAATAAACAGAAAACAACGCATTAAGGAGATAACGGTTGACATGAAGATTGCCTGCCCCCCCCCCCTTCCTTCGTCCCTCCCTCTCCCCTCTCCCCTCTCCCCTGCTGCCTTTCACTTTGAGTGTGCCCTTCTCCCTGAAGTAGCCGGGAGATGTTTGCACGCGTAACTTCACTCTGCCGCGCGCTCTGTTGGCTGTGCCCTTGTGCTGCCGGTGCCTGACATTATCAGTCCACGCCAAACCCGGCCCATCTCCATCTGTATGATATCTCTCCTCGTTTATGTGTATAACTTGTAATTAACTCCTGTACACCCCCCCCTCTCTCTCTCTATGATTGCAGTGTAGAAGTCAGGCCAGGAGATGGTTCTCTGAATGCCGGTCAGTGCAGTGACCTGTGCTCATAAGGCCCTCTCTCTCTCTCTTCCTCTCTCACTCTCCCTCTCTCTCTCTCTCTCTCTCTCTCTCCCTCTCTCCCTCTCTCTCTCCCTCCGTCTCTCTCCCTCTCCCTCTCTCTCTCTCTCTCTACAGTCTTCACTGGCCTGTCCTCTGTCCACGCTAATGGCCATAGATGGCTGTGCCCAGACTCCACCTGACGAGCACTCGCCCAAGCCAGGTCTCCAAAGCCAACAGGCGGAACAGAAATCGCATTAACCCGTCCTAAGATACACACACGTGGATGGAGTAAATGTGCACTCTTTCTCTTACACCCCCCCCCCCCCCCTCCCACACACACACACACACAGAAACAAAAACAAACCAAAAATGGGCATATCTCTGTGTTTGGCTCTGTGCTCAGCGGTAGGTGTCAGTTTGGCTCACTGTTGTTTACGGGGCGTTGTCAAAGAGGGCATCTGTCACCCACACGCCAGCGTGTGACCTGCACGAGCCCCGGCTGCAGCCAGCCCCAGCCAGAAGGGATTCTACACAGCTGGGCTTTAATTTAATGACGTCAGCATGCTGAGTATCCCCACTCTAATGTATAGTTTGTTTTCTATTGTTTTATTGATCTGTAATGCTCGTCCTGCTTATGTAAACTCACTGTCTGGCTGCTTTTCATTTTGGTTGATCTCTTTAAATTGTGTGCATCAAAGTGCATCAAACATTCTCTCTGCTGCAAAGAATGTGACTGTAAGTAGTGCAAGCCTTACAAAGAGCTGAGCTGCAGAATCACCAATCCCAGCTGTGATGAAGAAGCTTTTTTTTTTGTTGGAAAAGCCTGGTCTGGGTCCTCTTGATCTTGAGTCGAGCGCGAGGCCCATGCCACTCACAGTGCACCTGCAGTAAAGCGCTGCTCTTTTCTTTCAATTTCTCTGTCTTGATCAACATGGGAATTTAATTTTCAGCTGCGCTCGTTGGCGGCCCCTGCTCACACCACCAGATTAATTTCTCAGCACTTACCAGTGGCTCGGGGGCATGCCACCACATCTTGAATTATGAGTCTTTTGTCAGGAGTTAAGAGCCTTGGCGGCGTGCCAGGTACCGGTTTGCCAGCCTCTCTCGTCTCCCGCTTGCCACGCTCAATGGCTCCCTTCTCCGTCCTCGCCCGGGCGCTCCTGTGCTTTTCTGAGCATTAGCCGGTGCGCCATTAGCGGAGCGTCACTCTCACACCATCTCGCTCTCCGCATGCGGACCCTGCAGTGTTGCCACAAGCCCACACAAGCCATAGTGTCCCCTTAAACGGAGTGAATCTAGGCCACCACAAGAGCCTAGATGGGCCGCGTTGCGATGGCCTGTGGGCGCAGGGGGAAGGAATTGAAGGTGAATTAAAAGCACATTAGCCATCATCACCGCCATCAGCCATTGACATGTTACTCCTTTCTCTGAGACTATTTTCCATCCTCTGCTTTTTTCAGGCCTCCGCCTCATTTACGTGCCCAAGTTGATGCCAGGGGGCTGGACTGCTCACTTTTGTTCCATGCCTCTATCTTGTAGCCCTGCACACAAACCACATCAGCTCAGACAATGCAGGCAGAGCCCAGAGCCTCTTCCAACAACACTATCTCTTTCTATCTCTTTCTTTCTATCTCTTTCTCTCTCTCTCTCTCTCTCGCTCTCTCTCTCTCTCTCTCTCTCTCTCTCTCTCGCTCTCCCTGGGTGCATCAGTGGAAAGCCCCCTGTGAACTGTGGTCAGTTGCGTTGTTTTGTTATTTAATGTGTCTCCACCTCCATGTCATCCTTCTTTTTTCCCTACCCTCCTCTTTTAATTGATGTGTACCCCGCACCAGTGCTCAGTGCGGCACTGAAAGGACACTCCTCCACCACCACCACCCCCCCAAACAGGCCCTTATCCTCCCCTAATAGGGGCCGCTTTCTCCTCCGAGGCCCTGAGCTGTGGCAGGCCACTGCTGCCTGGCTGCGCCTCCCCATTTGAACCATGGCCGCCGAGCCCATTAGTCCTCTCTCCAGGCCCCGCTGCTCCCTGCTCTCCCCTGACCGTCCCTGGACCCATTCATCCCCGCGCTGCCGCTCACACACACACACACACACACACACCTCTCTCTCCTTTACCTTCCCTCTCCCTGCATCCCTCTCTCTTTACCACCCTCTGTACCCCAACTCTTCCTCTCTCCTTCCCTCCTCCGATACTTCCCTGCTCCTGCCCTTGCTCCATGCTAGATGATTCTTCACTTCTGCTGCATAAGAAGAATGGGCCTATGGTGAACATATTTCATGTGTGAGTATTTCTGTGTATGGAGTAGCTCTGTTTTCTCCTGTACAGAAAGAGCAGAGGAAAGAGCATTGTGTGGTGGGTGTCACCCGAGTCTGGTCCTGGAGGACAGTAATATCACTATGGTCTATGGTTCATGATGATTCTTTGTCAATTAGGTGGGATTTGTCGTGGTGTGTGTGTGTGTACAGATGTGTGTCGGCCCGTGTGTGTGTGTGTGTGTGTGTGTGTTGGGGTGTGTGCAGTGGTGATGAGTTCTCTTGGCTGATCCGTGGTTTTTGTTTGGGATCAGAGCTGCTGCCCCTGCTTCCATTGTGTGTGACAGCCTGAAATCTTTTGGCTTGAGAAGAGGATGAAAACAGAGTGCAGAGGTGAACGAAAGCCCCCCCCCCCCCCCCCCCCCCTGCCCCCGTCCTCCTGGTCCTTCCTAAATCCTCCATGACGAGTCTGGGCCCCTTAGGCTTGCGGGCCAGCTCACCATCCGCATACTTACACACATTGATAGATTGGCAAACCAGTTTGTTTTCCCAAATTTAACAATGATATGTCATTATCACAACTTTGGGTGGGGGGATCCAATAAAATCAATGGCTCCGGATGTTGAGCAGGATTAGTATGACTAACACGCTGGGCGGACGGGGAGGCCGCCGAGTATAGATTGGAGTGGCGGCTCGGATCAATGGCATTTGTGGACTCTAAGCTCAATAACAAGCCCGCCAAGAACGGAGGAGGAAGAAGAAAGAAATAGATGTGAAAAGCAAATTTGCTGGGAGAGGAGCTAATATCCTGTGTGCGCCTGGCTGAACATGGGCCCTGTAGCACTGAAAAAGAGGGAGGGAGGGAAGGAGGGAGGGAGGGAGGGAAGGAGAGAGCAAAAGAGAAGGCCAGAGGCAAGTATGGATTTCTTTGCTCTAATTATACCAATACAAATCTGGGTAACATTATCGATATGGTCCTATCATTGGTATTGGCAGGTATGGCATAACGAACGTGTTGATTTCAATTTGGGGAAAAATAGACCTGCTGTGTAGCACCTCTCTATTGAGTGATCTTGATTGATTTACAAAAAGCTGTGTTTAAAAGCCACTCAGTCTATGACTTTCTCTGTGTGTGTGTGTGTGTGTGTGTGTGTGTGTGTGTGTGTGTGTGTGTGTGTGTGTGTGTGTGTGTGTGTGTGTGTGTGTGTGTGTGTGTGTGTGTGTGTGTGTGAGAGAGAGTGTGTATGTGTGTGCCAGACAGTGGAAATGTGCCTGCACATTTTGAGGACAGATTCTCCTGAAAGTGAAAATAATCATCAGCATCTCCTCCAAGCAGTTTTGACAGACTGAAATGATTGCACCATGAGACATGTTTCTGTTTGCCCGCTTTTGTGTTTGTGTGCGTGTACGTGTGTTAAATGTGTGTGTGTGTGTGTGTGTGTGTGTGTGTGTGTGTGTGTGTGTGTGTGTGTGTGTGAGAGAGACAGAAAGGGTGTAAGCTGTGTTTGTGCATGAAGTGTGTGTTTGTATGTGACTGTGTGTGTGTGTGTGTGTGTGTGTGTGTGTGTGTGTGTGTGTGAAGAGAGGTAAGAGGTGAAGCGAAGATTCCGTAATTGGATCTGTAAAAGTCAAATTTCCTGTTTGGTGCCGAAGTCCTGACAAGATGACAAAGGATGCTGTGTTTAAAGAATGGAGATGTTTGGCCATAGGGATAGCATTAATCGTGAGGGGAATGACAGGCCACTGGAAAAGGGTGCATCTCCCTCCACTCTTGGGTGAGATGAAACTAAATAACCATGTCCAGAGCATCCTCAAGCCCACCTCAAACACCAGATGCGATTCGTCAACGGTTTACTATGAAACAAGCCTTAGCTTCCCTTCTGGATTTCAAAAGTCGAAAATACCTCTTTTGAGCATGGGTTGGATGTTAGGGGGTTTTGTTGGATGTGAAGTTTGAAAATTGAAAATTCTGTTGAACATTGAACCCAGCAAGCCCAGCATCAAAGCACCGATGTTTTTAACAAAACGCTCAAATTGGTTCAAATTAAATGCCGTTCACAGCAAAACGTGTCACCCTAATATGTTACCTTGAATTTCAGGGCCGTTTTCATCTCATTGCTTTTGGGCTGAGATTTTACTCGTACTTACTTTTTTTTTTTAAAGAGAGAAAATCATATTTAGTGCTCTAAGCAGAGACAAAAGCATGGCAAATCAGAGGAATGTAATCAAAGTAATTTTTTTTACTTCCATATTTTTTTTACAATATGGCCTTGATGAAAATGAAAGTGTTTAAGTTCAGACAAACAGATTGTCAAATGTGGTAAAACGAATTAAAGATGAGGCAGGGAGAAACATTTGTATTTGGAACACTTTCTCAGATCACCACCACGTGTGATGTTTTCCCCAGCAGCCTACATCACAATCTCCGTATGAGATTAATAGGAGAACTTGACGAGCAGATAAACTGTTTTCAAATACTGTCAGGAAGATATTCCAGCATTATAAAAGATAATTTGCTATATTAATTATGAGTTTTACATTTGTAAAGCCTAGATCAATCAACCTCACGGAAGCACAAGTAGGTCTGATTTGCATATAAAATGCATTTTCTTTTCTCTCTCTCCATTTGTCAAGTCAACAGAAATGACCATGGAAAAGAAAAGAAAAGAAGTCTTTGGGACATTTGTGACTGTGTGGGACTTTTATCCTGTTTACTTTTTGATGGCCTACTCAAACACTGACCAAGCTGGCCTGCCCAAACTCGGACCGTCAATAAGCGCAAGAGAAAGAGGAGGCCACCTCCTGAAGAATAGTCAAACAAGCCCACTTCCCCGGGGTTCCGACCAAGCCATCGCTGTAGTGAGGGAGAGACAACAGAAGGAAGAACAACAGAACTCAATGGGCCTGGAGGCGAGGTGAAAGGGACCATGGGATTGCAGGGCGGGGGCATACGTGAAAGACACAGTGAGGAGTTTGAAGAAGTCAAAGGCAAATGAGAGACAGTGGAGAGCAAGAGGGGTGTGAAAACGTGAGAGAAGGGACAGAAATGGATGGAGGGATGGAGGATTAAAAAAAAAGAACTAAAAGGACTTCTAATGGGAGCTCTAACTACTCAGAATAGGGCCACTCTTTTCACTGTTGTTTTGATGGAGATGGGAGACAGTGGGAGAAAAGAAAGAGTGGCGTAATTAAACAGCTTAATGAGTTTGTAGGCCTTTTGTAAGCACCGAGGGGTTTTCTCTCTGAGCAAAGGGAGCGTTTTTATGATAGAGAAAGAGAAAAAAAAATTATCTCTTTCAATACTGTCAAAGAAGTTTCGCACAGCGCAGTTATCACAGCATGGCAAATTGCTCCAGCTCGAGAAATAATTTTGATTTTTTTCCCCCCTGCTCCTCCAGCAGAGTGGCGCAAAACAAAGGCACCCCTCTGGTCTAATTTGCCTTGGTAGGGTCCCTCCGGGTGGGGGGTCCACGCGGACAGAGAAGGCCCTGTCTCGGCTCCAGAGGATTACAGGCTGGGGAGGGGACGGGGGCCATTGGAGGTTCCGAGGATGGTGCAGGGTGGGCTGGGGGCTGAGGAGGTGGAGGTGGAGGTGGTGGTGGTGTGGAAGGGGCAGGGGGGGGGGTGATGGTGGAGTCTGGAGTCTGCCAGCAATTTCACCCAAACTGTGGCAATTGTCCTTGAGATTGAGCAGTGCAGAGCAGAAGTGTCCGCCACCTCGCTCATTATCTCTCCTCTATTTACTTATCTTTGTCTCAAAAGGGACAGAATCCAAAGTGTTTAAAGGGCCCCTTTCATGTGATGAATGGTTTTTTAACTGTACACTCCCTCCTGACATTGCTGTGTTAAACTCCAGCATGGTTATGTTATGAAGACAGCGTGAATAGCAAATGACTACCTTTCTACCCCTCATCAGTATTATATACTGAATTAGATCCTTGATTTCTTCAAATTACATTTCCCAAGGGCTCGGCTATGCTGTTCGTCTTTTTTTCCACCCTTTTTTTGAGCTGAAAATGTACATTCTTTTTCCCTTCCGGTGTCAAATTAGCACAAAGAAAATTACACCATTACTCTGGAGGAGAAGAGCTCCATACTATTTTTACATCATCTGCCACATCATTTGATCGTTTTATTTTTCTTTGAAAATCAGTCCCCCCCCCCCCCTCATAAATGATGCATCCTTGGCAAGAGATCATTTGACAAGTGCTGATAAAACACCGCTAGCTATACTGGATTTACATTCTAATAAATGCAGACAAAGGGAAAAGATGTATGCTTCTGCCCTGTTTACAATAAAATAAACTTAATTGACAGTGTCCCTCTCAATGAATGTCACAGCTGAAATACACCTCTCAAAGTCCAAACTGTTCCTTTCCACGCTCACAGACAGTACAAAGGACGTTAAAGCCTCTCTGAAGAGTTAGAGGAACAGAGTGGTCTTCGAACACAGCAGGGAGAGGAGGGATATCCTCACAGTGTAACTCACCGCCTCAGATTATGGTATTTATGAAATGAAACCATCTTGTCATAAATCCAATCTATAGCGCCACCTTTTGAATGAACCAATTATAACATTTCAACGGTCAAAATTGATTAGAGCAGAAAAAAACATCTATGAACAGATTTAGAGGTTGTGGTTCTGTAACATCCATTTAGATATGGGTAGGCAGGGGCAGAGCGATGGCTCACTGAAGAATTAGAATACAGAAAGAAAGTTTGTTCAAGCGGGTTGAGAAAGGAGGGGGTGGGGTGGGGTGGGGTGTTATTGGCCAATATATGACCCCACTTTCTGTTTGGTGGCATCGCCAATGATTTAGAGGTTGTGACGGACAAATGCTTTTGCAAATCGAAAACTTTGGCTTGGTCTGAAAATCACCTGTGCCAATTTCGTTTCTTTGTGTGAAACTTCTGAACTTACCTTCATCCAAGGAATTAAACTGTACTATTTTTGAAAATTAAGCATATGGTTTTTATATGTGTTTTAAACTCCTCCAACTTCGACCCATTGGTGGCACTGGAGTGCTCAAGGTACTGGCATGACACTTGGTGGAAAGCATCAGGGGACAGTCCCCAGTCAGTTTGCCAAATTTCACCAAAGGATGAGTCAGAAATCTGTGTGAAGGTGTGGAGGGGAGAATCAGTGGTTTTGATGCACAATAGAAAAGCCATAGCTAACATACTAAATAGTTTTTCTGGAAATGGACATTCTAGCAGGTAATTATGAGTATGAGGGAAAGGGCTGACTAGTTCATAGCATACTGAGAGAGAGCAGCTCGTATAGCTTGTTCTACATCCAAAGGTATAATAAGGTCATAACTACCTGAAAAAGATAGGCGTTACTTTTTTAATAGCAGGTACAATAGCAGATAAAATGTTAGTGATAAATATCATTTTTGGAGGTCATTTTAGTAAGGTAACTGGACAGCCATGGAGTTTGAATCATCAGTTTTGCAATGATTGAAAATAGTTTTGGGTCACTATGATACAGGGCTAAAGGAGAGCCAATGGCACAGGGAGGAAAAATAGTGAGGCCATTCAGTTTTACACTCAAAGGGAGGCTCTAATGCAGTTTTGCGTATGCACGTGCACACACACACACACACACAAACACACACACACACACACACACACACACACACACAGGCCATCAGACAAACACATTGGCAACAGACATACAGACATAGGCACACACGCATCACGTCCTCACATTCTCAAACTATGTTTCTTATCTTTAGATTCCTGCAAGAATCCCATTTTTTTATATTTCATGTTTGAGAAAAGACATGTTCTGTGCAGTGAATGGGATTTGCAAGGTGAATTGGTGAAAGTGGACCTTGAAATTAAAAAGTGGACAGAATCCTTGTGTAAACATTTCAGAGTCGGACAAAGAAACAGTTTAATAGCAGTGCTGGAAACTGAAGGTAAGGGGAATAATGAGCTCAGCCAATACATTTTCTGCCATAGTCAGTCAAGGTGTCTCTTCAGCTGAGACTCCCAAAGACTGTGTCATGGTATCAAGGTGTTTTTTGTGTTTAATTGTTCAGCAGCAGAGGTTATGAAGAGCATGGGTGCTCAATGGATTGCCATCGTGCCCACACATTTGCCATCACATTTTTCATCAAGATGAGATGACGTGATATGGACGAGAATTTTCCTAGCTTCTCAGTTCACTCACAATGCAGGTTGCTATAAAGAGGTCATCCTGGATTTGAACACCACCTGCCCCCCCATAATTTACATTTCCATTTGAGCTTGTGCAAAGAAATACTTAACAAGCTAGTGCAGCGAGTTCTAATGATCCATTGGTACAGCTCATGCTGAGACCTGCGAGGGGGGAGGAAGAACACAAAGAACAAGCTCTTGTTATTACCATTTTATTAACACGCTTTTAAATGGGAGCGAAACGAGACGGATGACGGACGAATAGTTCCAGTGTCTCAAACTCCCACCAAAGTCTTCTCTTGTCAAGCAAAGTCTGGAGAACATTTTCAAGAACAATTCATTTTTTTTGAACCCCCCCCTCCCCCTCCTCCTTCCAACTTAATTACTGCTATTTCTGTGTAATATGTGGCTGATTTGAGAGAGATAATTAGGTGGGATATTGAGGAAGGCCTCCAGGGGTCCAGGCCTGGCAGAGCCCGCGCCCTGGGTTGAGGGAGAGACGCCATCCTCTCAAATTATTCTGGGGGGCGAGCACTCCTAGGCAGCTTATGCAGCTAAGGCTGGGTAATTAAATTATAATTTAACCTGCTGACTCGGGAGCAGGGCGCAGGGCCCCGGCTGGGCTGAGGGTGGCAAAGCACGCTGACAGGATTTACACTTAATGAAATCATAAAGCAACAGAGGAGCGCTGCTCGCCAGGCAGGACACACACACACTCACACACACACACACACATACACACACTCTGTTTATACACTCATCTTTCATTGTGTGTTTGCCTGCATATCTATATATATGTGTGTGTGTGTATCTGTGTGTGCATATGTCAATGTGTGTGTGAATGTGTATTTGTACTTTTAGATCAGTCTGTGCTGGTGTATCCGCGCGCGTGTGTGTGTGTGTGTGGACGAGTGTGTTGGAGCTTTGTAATTGTAGTCTGTTTGCCTAGGCATTAAAGCCCTGAATTCTGTTTCTTTTTCTCATATGTCCTTCATTGCACACTTATCTTCTTGGGTGGTTAAGATGAACTTCATACAATAAAAAGACAAGTGGCAGACAGACAATTGTTATATACACATTGAAATCCTATAGGAATCCTCTGAAATACAATACACGGTATATCATTTTTGTTGAGTAGGTTTGTGATATTAAAGGGTGACCCAATACTCCTTCCAACTATACATTTTTGATTGCAAAAGTAAGCAACAAAATAAAAAAGGGAAATAGTTTTAATTACCATTTCTATGCCACATTAGCATGTGTGATAATGTTAAGAGGGCTGGAGAGTTGACTAGACATCACCTATTCCCTCTCCTGTCACTCTTCTGACACCTGGGACTGAAAGACAAGCAGACAAGGAGATGATGAAGAAAGGAATAAAGTGAAAATAGAGAGCGAGAGAGAGAGACGTGCTTCCTCACCTACTCGTGTACAGCGCCATTTCCATTCGCCGTCTCTCCACCTCCTCTTCCGCCTGCGCCACTTCGGCTGCTTAGACCACTAAGATGGACTCCCTTCCCAGAATCCCACTCAACACCCGCCTCCCGCCCCATCCCCCTTCCCCACCCTCACACTGCTTCTGGCCCATTAACCACCTCACCACCATCCACCCAACACACACACACACACACACACACACCGTACTGTAGCAGGCTCCCGCCCCTACTGGCGTGACAGACAGGTCCAGTTAACGGTCCCTGTGAGCAGGGAAAAGAAAGCCCTGGATTGAGGGGAGGGTAGCGGGGGGTGGGGGGGTGTGCTGGTTGTGGTGGGCTAGCGGGGAAATGACTGGAGCGCAAATGACAGGTGTAGTTAAAATGGTGAGGTGCAGAAAAGGCTCCAGGACAGAGAGACCTGGACCACAGTGTAATAAGCGGCGCGAGGGAGCTGGAGCGTTCCTCGCCTCTCCCTCTCTCCTTGCCTCCCCTCGCCTCTCCCTCTCTCCTTGCCTCCCCTCTCTTCTCCCTCTCTCCTTGCCTCCCCTCTCCTCTCACCTCTATTTCGCCTCTCCTCCTTTCCTTCAGCAAACAAAAGAAAGGATGTTTTTTCACTTTCTTTTAACTTTTCCTCTCCATCTTCCCCTTTTTTCTTTTGTTTCCTCCTTTAGATTCTAGCCAGTCAATCACTTTGCATCGTCAACTGCACACGAATACGTGAGGACCTTTTCAAATATGATTTACATCCCAGCTGCTCTTTTGTAATGGATGGACCAAATTTGAATGTGCCTCTTTTGATCTTTGACTGACTTTCATGTGGATAGTGACTTCTTAAAACCTGATGTGGTTTGTGTGTGTGGGTGTGTGGGTGTGTGTGTGTGGTGTGTGTGTGTGTGTGTGTGTGTGTGTGTGTGTGTGTGTGTTTTTGTTAGCTCAAAAAAAAGTGACATCATATTGGAGGCGGCCATTTTGTCATCCCGTGCCTGTCACTGAACGATAGATGGACACCCACCCTGCAGCTGATCTACATCTGTGGCTATTTTTCCTCAAACCTCCTTATCCAATCCCCTTTTTTATCTCTGTCCCCCGCCACCTCCTGCACTGCCTCATGTTTAAAGTAATCAGATTTTCTCAGCATCCCCTGGATGGAAAGGGGGAAAGGATGGATATGAGGAGGGGTCTGCTAATGTGTGTGTGTGTGTGTGTGTGTGTGTGTGTGTGTGTGTGTGTGTGTGTGTGTGTGTGTGTGTTTTGAGGGGTGAGGTGTTGGTTTCATCTGCACTGCTGAGGAACTATGCCTGGCCCAAGCCCCCTGCTCTCAATCACTGATATGTTGATTTTGAAGTTTGTTCTTTATTGGTTCTGGGGCTCCTCGTGGGTCGGAGACTCTCCCCGCTCTGGCCCTCTGTGGGCCTGCAGATCTGTAAATAAATGTGTTGCTGGCTTGGTAGGACATGCAATGACCACTAACACACACACACACACACACACACACACACACACACACATAGACACACAGACACAAGGGTCTTCGTCTTCTTGTCGCTGACTGACAAGCTGAAAAGTGCCATTTCCAATCTGGCCGCCCCCTTTGCTTATTACCCGCAGCCAGACTCCTCTGCCTATCTGATGATTATTAAAAGGATTATCAATGCTGGAGTTAGAATTAGCTGTAATTGAGGGAAATCTGTGGCTGCTGTTGCCGTAATTATTGATGCAGATCATGGTGGATTAAGCCTCATAATGTAGGGATTGCTCGCTGGCAAAGCGGTGGTGCTTCTTGATCTGGTGGAATTTGTGGAGTTCTCGTAGAATATGACATCCTCCTTTTGATTATTTGAACTGTGTAGGAGAGTGTAGTGGGTGCATTTCTGAAATATGAAAAAAATGTTTGTGTAAAGCCAAGGGCATGCATGAGGAAAAAAACAGCCATGCTCTTTTCAATGAGAACTTGAACTGGTGCTTGATGGCTTTGCTTGTTCTTTTGGTTTGTTCACTCACTACGCCCTCAGCTCGAGACACCAGGAAGAAATCAAATGTCAGCACTGCCCTGACAAGCACCTTCAATGTTCAAGGCAATTAAAGGCTGTAAAAAAAGCAAGAAGCAAGAGTCTTTTCTTGCATTACCGTACAGCGTGGATGTACACACTGCTCCACACGTGCCCAACGCCTGTTAGCCTGAGCCGTAACTCAGTAGCCAGCACTGAGAGTTCTGGCAACTCTCAGCTGGCTTGAACTTTGGTTGCTTGGTGCCGCCTGACTGACAAGGGCCTGTGTGTGTGTTGGGGTGGGGGTGGGGGGGCCGGGCTTGCTTCAGCGGACGAGCGGTCTGTTGAAACTCAATTTGTCTGGTCTTGGCACAGAAGGGGAACATCTGTCTCGATCAGCTGTGCTTAACTCCGTACGTACGAAACGGGGGAACCCAGGTTCATGTTATTCATGCAATATTTAGACGACGAGGTCTGAGCGCTCTCCTGTGGGGTGGTGGGGGGAGTGAAACCGGCCCACGCTGATCAGGCTGGAGGTCTTGCCCCCGGACCGGTTGGAGGTCTGCTCACTGATGGGCCTCAGCGTCACCTATCATCAGCGCACGGACCCACACTGTGTTCCCCTGACATTCACGCCTTGTTGCCGATTGATCCCTGGCACATTAAAGCGGCTCGCTAAGGAGTTCAATCTTGATTACAGGTGTGACATATGGGCATAAATGCATGGTAATTGGAGGGCGGGGTGTACTCTGAGCTGGGGGAGAGATGGTGGGATGTTGGCGGGATGATATCAGCGAACCCAGCAAGTAATGATAGTGGTGGCAGAGAAGGGATCTGCAGTTTCTCAAAGCCTAGCCCCTATCTACCAGACAATCTGCTGTAATCAAATGGATGCATGCAGAGGGGAGACTGAGCCAAATGACATTTACTCACTCTCTCTCTCTCATGCACACACACTGAGATACACACATACACACACACACACACACACACACACACACACACACACACACACACTGATATCTCAATAAATGTATCATTCAGCCAATGTTCCTTCACTGAAAATGTGTCACTGGTTACATTAGGGTGGTGGTGCATGGATCACCATGCAAGTGAGTGTCTTACAATTGAGGTGTCATTCTGGCATCACATTTCTAGTGAATTTCTGATTTATCTTTCTGCAGAAATACTGTGCATCTCTGGTACGGAACTTTCTGTCTTTCCGTTAAATTACAGAGCGGATCCCTTTCAAGGCTATGCCTGGAATGAACCTCCATGGCAGAAGTGATGTGTGCCCTTTGTGTATAATGTGAAAGCAAGGGAGCAAGGTCTGCTGTGTTTGAGGCTTTGTGTTTGCAGTTCTGTGGAAGTGAGTATGCGTGAGGAGAGCAGCAGTAGACTCGCTATCGCTAACCCGAGTTGAACAAATAACATCAGGTTTCCTACTGCTGAAACAGAGTAGAATAGCACACTTACCAAAATAACCTGCTCTCTCCCCAACACCTTCGCAGACACCATTTCCATGATTTTTGTTCCTTTTTGTTTTGTTGTTGTATATTTTTTCATCTCCATGCTGTTGCAGCTGCATATAGCCCCAACTTCTATGCTCCGTCTTTTTGTACGGGGGACTCATATTGGATGTGGCTTCACCTGCTGCACTTCCATTTTGAACATCCCGTCGTTCCCTCAAAGAGATCATTTTGGGTTTTTTTATTGGGGGGGGGGGGGGGGGTTGTGGCGCCAGCTGCCATATTTTGGGAGCCTGAGTGCTTCGTTCACACCCAGCAAAATAAAGGTGGGGGTTTCTGGGAGCAAGCCTGGGCGTTATCCTGGTGGGGAACTTGCGGTGTAGCCGGGGCCTGCTTGATGCTGCGCCGCTATTCCCACCCCTCGCTAGCGAGACAGACAGACAGACAGACAGACAGACAGACAGACAGACTGAGTAAGCAGAGCTGCACAAAGAGGCCTCCCTCAGCTGCAGGGAGAAAATGGTGCACCTGCTGGCAAACGGCTCTGCATGCTTTTATATATGTGTGTGTGTGTGTGTGTGTGTGTGTGTGTGTGTGTGTGTGTGTGTGTGTGTGTGTGTGTGTGTGTGTGTGTGTGTATATGTGTATGTCTGTGAACAGTATGTGTGTGGTTGTGTTTTTGGGCACTTTGCCCTTGTTTGTGTAAGTGTGTGAGCACCCGCATCTTTGCCATGCTCTGTATAGGGTTGCAGCATGCAAAGAGTGTCTGTTAGCATGCTCTCTGTGGAATCATTGTGTCTTTTACGAAACATAAAGTCCTCATAAATTTGGTCCTGCGATATACAGGGACGTGGTCTCTGCCGTACATTTGCACTTTCGCACCGCACAACTGCCCCCCCCCTCGTAGCGCATGCCACCCGGTCCTCACAGGTCCCCCTCTACCCATAAACCCTGAGACACATCTCACCCTCAGTGGAAAGCCAGTCTTTATGCCACCCACCCCTCCCATCTCTCATTTTACCGACATACGCATAAAATGTCAGGACACCGGCACTATTCTCACCCCCCCCAGAAAAGATGTACATTGTCTACATTAGTAGGCCATTATGATAAGTAGACATAATGGCCGTGGTAATTTTTCATCAAACTGTTCTGATGTCCCCTCGCAAGGGACCGAATCACCACCTTATTAAGCCAGTCACGCAAACACTGATACACCATAATGATGCTTTCGTAATAACTTAAAGGGGGAGAAAAAGAGAATGGTCTCATTTGAGAGCTCATCCCTGAATGTGTTTTTCTCTCTCGCTCTCCCTCTGTCTCTCTCCTTGCTCCTTCTGCTTTAAGTGATATGCCATTGTAGCGCAACAGCTCCCACTGAAACATAACTTATTTAGAAATGAAAGCTAGTGGCATTAATAAGGCGTTAAGAGGAATGAAATTTGTCGGTGAAATGTTTGAGGGATTGCTGCCGGGGTGGGGGAGTGGGGGGGGGAATTAAAATGGCCTGCGGTGTCTCAGTGGATGGGGGGTGGGGGGTAGGGGGGTTGAGGGGCAGCTGAGTGAAACATTTCAAATAAGAATAATGTCATCATGAAACAATTTGCAACCTTATAGGGCCACTATACCCACACCCATCACACTCAGATATAGAGAAGAGACTCACACATACATACACAACACATGCACAGACTCACAAAGACCTTGGAACATATAGATAGGGTGATTTGAGTGAACACCTACACACACACAAACAAACCCACAGACACCAACAAAACCTTATATATATATATATATATATAGACTGAATAGTGATCTCTCTCACAATCTACCTCTCTATCTCACTCCCTCACAGACACACACACACACACACACACACACACACACACACACACACACAGGTCTCTTAGGCCCCAGCTGACACAATACAAATACTCTGCCCCTCCGTCCCGCTTGATGATGTCTGATATTTCATCCTTGTCATTTTATTAAAGATTTAAACAGTTTTGCATCGCCAACAAATACATACCGGCCAATTTCCCTGACACACATTTGGCTCCAGCCGAGCCGTGTCTTGGGAAGAGGCAGTACGGAGCGAGGCAGGGGGCGACGGTGACGGGGACGCTATATTATATTTCCTCCTGTGAATTTAATAAAGGTAAAGAATCCATTATTTTATATTATCAGTGCTAAGGGGCCCAATGTTAGATATGGGCAAATAGGACTGATCTCAGATGTATGGAGAGATGCCAGTCAGATGACAGCCATGATGGCAGGTTGAATATATATATTTCAAAGAAACAAATGAAGCCCAGTAGTGTTGCTATTATGGGTCATGCTGCTATTAGCTCCAGCGGCTGTGTGGCTGTGGGTCACAATGTGATCTCCTCTTATTAGTGTTATTAATGAGGAGAATATGCTGCTTGAATATGTCTGTGTGTTGGCGCTCATATTAAATGCTTTTGTGAGCGAATGAAAGGATGACTCCTAATGACATCGCTGCTTTTATTTATCTGCCTTTAATCTCACAGTCTCTCTCTCTTTCTCTCTGTTTCTCTCTCTCTCTCTCTCTCTCTCTCTCACTATGGCTGTCTCTCCCCTGACTCTTCTTCATGTCATTGTTTTACCCACCAGCTCTCCTTTTTTCCACTTCTTTTTCTCTTTTGCGTTTTTCTTCTTCCTTTCATCCCTCATTTCAACTGTCTCTCTGCTCGTTTTGCACTCACTCTTTCTCTGTCTATCTCTCCACCCTCTCTCCCCTTCTCTATCATCATCCTCTTCTCTTCCTCACCTTCCTCTCTCTATCTCTCTCTCTCTCTCCCAGATTTTCTCTGTCCTGGGTGAATTGATTGCATCCATGTCTGAGGTTCCTGTGTGTTTGTCAGACAGTTTTTGTATCCGTCTCATTTTTTTCAACCCCCCCACACCCCCTCCCTGTCCTTCCGAACTTTGATGGCAATATCAATATCCATGTCACCAGTCTGACACCGGCCATCCCATATCAATAAACATTTCAGAAAGTAAGATTTTTTTCCTCTCCCTGAATAATTTATAGGGCATGATTAGCAGCTATATTTTTGTGGAAACCCTATCCTGAGAAGGGAGATCTTGTTGCTTGTATGTTTGTCTTGGATCTTTAACACACACACACACACAAAAAAAGGAAGAGCAAAAAAAAAAAGAAGGGGAAAAAGTGAGTGAGGATCAATCTGTGTGGGGAAGGGAGTGGGGTGGTGGTGGTGGTGTGGGGGTGAATGTGAACCCATGCTGCCATGCGGCACCTCAGCCAGGGCGGTGGGGAAAGCAGGAGGGCGGTGAGGTGGTCCATCTGACGTGGGCTCCATGGCTGCCAGGCTTTGCCCGTCTCTGCCAGTCTCTGGCTGCCAAACTGGCCCTGACGTGGAGGGAGAGTGGCGCGCGGCTGCTGCTGGCACATCCAGCACAAAGGCCTGTCATCCCCCGGTGCAAACAGCATTCCCGCAGCCCATCACCGCCCGATTGCTTTTGACTGAGCCTGTCAACCGAGACAGAGAAAGAGAGAGAGTGAGAGAGAATGAAAAAAAAGACTTTATGGGTGAATTTTATGTGGGTTTTTTTTTTCACCAGCAGCAAGAATTCATGATGTAAATATTTAATTCGGTTTTTGACCAACTTTTGTTTCGCTCCTGCTTTTGTCTAGTGTGACACGTCTGTGAGGTGAATACACCCAGCTAATGTCTGAAATTCCTGTGGTATTTGTCATCATTACCTTACTCCGGAGTAGACTTTGCACGAGCGCAAGGTTTAGCTTCTGCATTCATCCCACTTCGAACCGGTCTTCCGGACCTTCCCATTAATACGGAAGAGCCTTAGGATGGGGCTCAAACACTGTAATATCAAGTCTTGTGTTGTAGTGCAGTGGTACTCTATCACTCAGACACAATTTGACACAATATCACTCAGCACAACACGTTTGTTCCAAAAGTCTTAATCCAACCCAGCGTCCCCAACCAGCATCCCAGATAACACTCGTATTCTCATCAAGTTTGGCACATTTCTCAAACTCAATTATTGAAATGCCTGCACACAGATGGACTAACTTCGCTCAGAGCAAGGCCCCTCTCCTCCGCCGCTCTAAAAGTAGTGTGCAATTAGCTCTTGCAATCAAATGAAGTAATCCTGCCCCCTGGGGAGCTGAATGCATTGCGTGTCTCGGGCCGAATGGACTAAATAATAATCTCAGAGCTGCAGCCTGGTGAATTTGTAAACACGGTCGTCTTCTCCTTCTCTGGCCCTCCTGGTAAAAAAAAAAAAAAAAATAGAAAACGGGCAATTAAAAGGAATGTCCCAGTTTGACACTAGTTTGATGTTACACTGCTAATTCTTTCTCTCACTCTCTCTCTTTCTCTCACTCGCTCTTGCTCTCTCTCTGCCCCTCAATTCTTCCCTCATATTCTCTCTCTTTCTCTCTCTGTCTCTCTTGCTCTCTGTTCATCTCTCTTGCTGGCTCTCTGTCATGGGTAACAGCATGCTGGGGAGATCCATCAGTGCAAATGTAATTAAACAGCTCTGCTAATGAGCCGGGCCTGAATCACCAGCCTCTCCTCATCCAGGCTTTCAACTCTCCAGCACCTCGTTGATCCATACCTCCACTTCTGAAGCCCATTGATCAAACAGGCATGTAGGAGCAGTGCTAATAGAAAGAAACTGTGAGATGAGAAAGTTGTGTGTCAGTGAGCATACTGATCATGGGCTACTTTCATTATTATTTCTATGGTCTAAATTATGATAGTGATTTATCATACGTGCATCTGAGAACTGAAGCTGGTAATAGCATCAGCTGCTGTTAAATCGCTGGGTCAGTTTTGCAACTTTTGCAAAAAAAAAACGGCTTCCTGCGTGATTAGTGACTTTCTATTCCTCACAGTTGCCGCTGGATTGCAAGGATAACAAGTGGGTGATAAAGTGGCTCGTGCTCTGAAGGAAGTAAAGCAAATGGATGTTTTGCAAGGGAAAGTGGGCCGCAGACAAAGGGCCTGATGCCCAGGGAATTAGTGTCTGCCATGAAGCCGAGTCACGCCGGCTGTTGTCGTCATCCCCCAGTCATCGCCTCTCTTTGTGTTTGCAAAAAAGCCGTACCGAGCACATCGCAAACTTCTCATCACGGTGTGTGTGTGTTTTGTGTTTGGAGGGGTGGTGTGCATGCATTTGTATGTGTGTGTGTGTGTGTGTGTGTGTGTGTGTCTTTGTCTGTGCCTGTGTGTGCGTGATGCTACTGTTCATTAGTGCAGTCAGAATGCCTGCAGGCATGAGAGGCTGGAGGGGGGGCCAGTGGTTTGTATGGAAATTGACCAGTGTGCTGTAACAGTTCGCCTGGTTTGGGCCTTTGAAGTGAGCTGTTCAACACTGCAGCCTTCTTTGTTCTTGATAATTGCCTAAATGATCTCCACGGAGTGAGGAGGGGGTGAGTGGGGGGTGGTTGGGCTAGCTACAATTGAACTAATCCAGGGGCAGCTCACTGATTTGACAGAGAACACCCCCCCCCCCCACCCCCCTCTCTCTGTGCCAATCCAGCACACACGCGCACACCCCAAACATACACACACACACACCCTCCAAGGAGTCCATCCGCCTTTCTGTTTCGTCTCTTTATTATCCTCACACAGTAGGGGGTGTTATGGTAGGGGTGCGAAGGGAGGGGGAGGCTCTGTTTGTTGTTGGGATGAAGGCTGTATGTTCTACGAGCCTAGCCACACGCTTAACATCCACCCCCCCCCCCCCCCCCCCACCCCCCCCCAAACACACACATATGCACACACGCTCACACACACACACACACACACACTCACCGACACACACACATGCACCACCCTGCTTTTCTCTTTCGCCTCCCCTCCCTCCCACTCTCCCTCCATTGATATGGAAATAAGTCACGGCTCCCATTTGCAAATCAGGGAGGAATAATTAGTGCGGAGCACTTAGCAACAACAACAATAATACACGCCTCTGATCCGGGCTGAGCTGCCCTCTCTTTGTCGTTTAACCCGCTGCTGGCAGTCGGACAAGCTCCACAGCCATGGAGCCCCCCCCAGAGGGAGGCGGGCGGGGAGGGGGCTAGCAGGAGGGTGAAGGGCTGCGGTGCGGCCAGTCTGCAGGGCTGCGCGGGGGGCTGCCGGAGCATCGGCGGAGTTCAGGGGTCCGGCGGTGCGCAGTGTGTGTGTGTGTGGCGGAGCAGACCTGAGAGAGACTGCTAAGCCCTGGGCCCATGCAGGGTTCGGGGGCGGCACTAGGGTTGGAACAGATGCAAGGCAGGGGCCAGAGAGGGCCACACTGTGTGGTGAAGGAGACAGGAGGAGAGGCGAGCTCAGATCAGAGGCCTTCAACAACCCCGCAGGCAGAGAGAGCGTACACTGCATACACACACACACAGCCCTGCTTCACTTACAAGGCAGCAGGTCCTCCGAGTTCATGCAAAAATTCCTGTTCAGAGACTGAGGAAAATATTTCTGCTCCTGGTTGTGTGTGTGTGTGTGAGCGTGTGTGTGTTTGAATATATTTGTGTCAAAGGAGAGAGTAAGAAATAGCCTGACATTGAACCTGAAAGAAGAGACAGAGACCGAACCGTGATGTTGAAAAAGACCCCCCATGCCCCCCCCCCCCCAAAAAAAACAAACAAACAAAAATAGTATAACCCAACACAGTTAACAAACACCAACCAAATGAGATCATGTCAGACAGAAATATCATCCGTTTACATGAGGGAGAACCCTTACCTTGGAATCATTACTCTCTGCGGTTGGCCCAGCATTTCAGGTCTAGTCCCTCAATGTGACCCATGCTGCTAGGAAAACCATTTTGTAATGACTTTCACAGTATGGAGACAAGATGCAGTACAAGATGATTACACATCACTGCGTTCAAATATGGACAGGAGAAAAGCTGGCTTAACCGCGTGAAAAGGTCAGCTCCTAAAATAACTCGAACAGATCTGTTCAATAGATCGTAGTAAGCTAAATAAAAAACAATGCAAAACCAGCAGAATAGGACACTTCGGTTACTAACCTTAGTTTACCCTTGAATAAACCCGTGATAAGCAGTAGCCTAGTAAGAGAATATTCATAGAAGATTTGGAAATGGAAAGTGCATAGTCAATACAGTACATCCTATTTTATCCTAATTAAATCCCCTGTCGAAAATGCTTTTCACAATAAAAATACAGACAAATACTTGTATTTCTTTCGTACTAATACTGTTCCCAGTCCCATTTTTCAGTCAAAACATAAACACAGACAACAGTGAAGTTTGTTACTCTAAATGCACGATAAAATCAGTTAAAGCAGTTTCCCCAAATTACTTTACAATCTTGATCCTCTGTTTTAGGCTTTTTTAATGCATTTGTTATCTGCCTCAGTGAAACACAACCAAATGCCATAACAAACACCTGGAATAAAGAGGCAAGTTGTAAGAAATGCATAGTAGGAAACATCTGGGTGTATCTTCAGAAGCGTGTTAATGATTTCAAACACAAGAATTGTTGTTTTTGTTTTTTTTTCAAAGATATTTTTTCACTGATATAATTTAATTGAATTACTGGGAGAGGCTCAGGTACAGATTGAGAGCCAGCATTCATTTGAACATTTTGAAAAACTAAATTCTTTTGGGCACGATCTGCCGGCCTCCTGATTTGTTTGAAGCTGATGGTATCTGTATGCAAGGGCAGGGTTACGTGTGATCGATGCCGTATAGACTAACACCGATACATCAGGATAAACTGCAAAAAACACAGCAGAAAAACAATTAAGAACTTATTTGTCTTGTTTCTGGAGGGGCCAGCACAGAAGACCTTTCATGTTGGCCACTGATTATCTCCATGCACTGTGCCACTTCACAATCCGGTAGCCCACGGGGCTTGTACAGTAGAGGGGGCCGGGTGTTGTGCGGGCTGTCAGGGCTTGGGTGCCGCCTGTAATGATGAGGCGCCCTGCTCTGGTCCCGGGACAGGGCCAGTGGCAGGGTATCAGGTAGACCAAGGTCCTGTATAAAAGCGGCCCCTATGAATTATAAATCACAGGGCACTGGAGCCACAGCCTGTGGGATGCTGAGGGGGCAAGGGGGGACATGTTCCCGGAACAAAGGACAGGAGTGGGAGGGGTCAGGTGGAATGGATGGGCTGGGCTGGGTTGGGTTGGGTTGGGGTGGGGTGAGGTGGGGTGGGGGGCTAGAGATGTGGGTTAGTGTATGTGCCTGTTTTGTTCTGTGTGTGTGTGTGTGTGTGTGTGTGTGTGTGTGTGTGTGTGTGTGTGTGTGTGTGTGTGGAAAGGGGGGGTGGCGTTCTAATTTAGGGAAAGCTGAAGGGGTACAGAAGACTCTCATTGGTTTGTGTTGTCTCGCTCTTTGTGTGTATCGTGCTTGTGTCAGCTTGCCTGGTTTGTTTCTCTCTTTTCTGTGTTAATTATTTCAGATGGACACAAGGAAATGTACAGAAAGATTTACATGTTTACATGTGGGTACTGTTGGTACATGTGGGTACTGTGGACTTTGAATTTGCCAATGCCAAGTAAGCGACCACTTCCTGCTCAAAGAGTGTTTCACTAAATACACCATCAGTCATTTGTAGCTGAAATGCTTAGCCATAGACTCTCGGTGGAGATTCCTTTCTTTCTCCTCGTGCAGAGGTGGGTGGCTCAGGCTGGTTGAGTCAGAGTGTGTAGTCTGGAGAAAGTCTACTGTTTTTGGAATTTGTATCTGACCTTGTGGCACTGCACCAGCCAGCAATTTGTGAGTCTTTCAGCTTGTGTGTGAGCATGTGTGTGAGCGTGCGTGTCCACGTGTACGCCCGTGTGTGTTAGCGTAAGTCAGCATGCTTATGTAGGTGGGTGGGCCTGCTGGTTCTGCCCGGTTCATTCGGGGGGCTCGTGGACCCTCCCATTGGTCAGTCCGAGCTGGGCCCGGTTGGTGGCGATTGAATGGAAATATTGTTTTTTTCTTTCTCAGGCCCCGGCTGATGAAAGGTTGATTGATATGGTGTCAGGCGCTCTGTGATGGATTAAATTGTGTGTGCAGACGGCTGTGGCACAGGCCAGTCATGGCTGTTGCTGCTT
>NC_045157.1:24298424-24350924 GCF_900700415.2 Clupea harengus
GAAGGAGGGAGGGAGGGGTGGAGGAGGGCAGGGAGGGAGGGAGGGAGAGATAGGGGGACAGAGCGAGAGGGCAGGGCAGGGCGCCGGGGGTGATTTATAAAATGTGATTTGGGGAAGCGGAGAAGGGGGGAGTGAGGGCGAGTGCGGGCGTCAGGCAGGACGGCCATCCCTTTTCATATGCGTGTTCATGCAATGCAAATCGATTTCCAAATCAACTTTGCCAGCGGAAAACCCAATTGGTTCATGTTTATTTGCATCGCGATTTATTTTATGGCACGCCTTAATGTGCATACGCCACAGAAATCAGTGGCCATTTAACTCAAAAATAAATAAATAAATAAATAATCAAATGCGCACACATACACATGAACTGTCTTTCAGTAAAGAAATCTGTAAAAATCTTACACACCAGCCACATCAAAACAAGACATGTCTTTACTCCAAAACACCCGCAAGGCAGCATGTCAATAAACACCATGGTCATCTTTAGGTTCGATCCCAGATCAATATTTACAAACCAAATCAGATACACCTTATTTTTGCTGCAGTGACTGGACAGCAGGGCAAGCTCTGTGACGTTGCTCCATGTGTGTGTGTGTGTGTGTGTGTGTGTGTGTGTCGGCACTGTGTGTGTGGAGTGTCATTAGCCTGCTCCGTGTCCCCCACGCAGGAGCCAGAGGGCAGGCGCGGCTGGCCCCGCTCCCCTCCGCAGCTCTTTTATTGTCTATTGTGTGCGGGGCCAGTCCTGCTCCTGCTCCTGCTCCCTGCTCCCTGCTCCCTGCTCCCTGCCAGACTTTTGACCCTTTCTATTAGGCTGTCCGCTTCCAGCTGCCACACCATCTCACAGCAGCCATTAGAATATGGAGCAGATGCTTTATTTGGGGGGGGGGGGGTCCAGAGTGGTGTGTAGAGTAGAGGCTGTGTGTGTTAGGTGGGGGGGGGGGGGGCATGTTCTGTGAATGAATGCTAATGGGATGCTGCTGAGATACCAAATCATTTTTCCAAACTCGTGGAGATAGGTTTTTATAAAAGACTGACACACACACACACACACACACACACTCACATATACAAATATACACAGCTCCCTCAAGCATGACCAAAAATAAAAGCTGTCATGGCCGTTCAGCAAAAAGTAATCTTTTTTTATATCAATGTTTAAGAGAAACTAGTTTTTCACTAGAATATTACCTCAACTTGATGGGGCTGCCTGTGTGCCGGTCAGTGTGTGTGTGTGTGTGTGTGTCTGTGTATCTGTGTGTCTATGTGTGGGGGGTGTCTTTGTGCGAGTGAGCGTCTGCACTAAACAAATCACCATGCCCCTTGACACTAGCAGAGACCCTATGTGTGTGTGTGTGTGTGTGTGTGTGTATGAGTGTGTGTGTGTGTATGTGCGCAAGTGTGTGTGTGTGAGATCAATCTCACGTGGATCAGTCATGGTGCCAGAGAGGCAGTGGCAGTGACTCTGACTCCCATTCCTCTCTCTCTCTCTCTCCCGCTCTCACTCCCTCTCTCTCTCTCTCTCTCTCTCTCTCTCTCTCTCTCTCTCTCTCTGCCCTCTCTCTCTCTCACCATCTTTCCTCTCACTCCTCTTCCCTATGGCTGTGCAGCCGGGTCAGGACTGAGTGAGTGTGGACCGCGGCGCGCTGTAGGATAACCCACGGAGGCAGGGCAGGAGGTGTGAAGCCGCAGGAGGAGAGGACATCAGGTAGTACTTTTATTTAGTGTGGAGCACCATGCTTGCTCTCGCTCTCTCTCTCTCGCTTTCTCACTGTGTCACCTGAGCTGCTGGGTTCTCTCTCTGTCTCTCTGTCTCTCTCTCTCTCACTCTCACACACACACACGCACGCACGCGCGCACACGCGCCACTCTCACACGCACATGTCAGTCACATCAACTACACACTGTACGCACACATACAGACACACATGCCCATGAACACACCCATTTATATTCAGTCACACACACACACACAAACACACACACACATGTGCTTACTGTTACACTTACACACACATACAGTATGCACCTATTACTTGCATTCACTTTGAGGCCAGGGTTACATTGTTAAATTCTATTGTGTGGTTTGACAGACATGTGATGTGTTCAGTGCTTTCTGGTGGCACGTTTCAGACTTCTAAAGTTGTGGTACTGCTGGTTTTGCCGACAGTTTGAAGAGCTGCACTTAGGAACTGGTGTTTCTGCTTTAATGGACTTCCAGGGAGTCTTTTGGCATTAGCTGTTGCTTTGATTTTTTTGGAGCATGTGTTCTGAATATCCCAAAAGTTAAAAATGTCCTGAGCTCTGAAGTTTGAAGTAATCAGTAAGAACTTGTATTGGGACTTTACAGGCTTTTACTGCTTTCGTTGGCCATGTCTTATCTGTAATATCAAATCATTGCATGTGTCTCTACAACGAGAAGAAAACCTGTGTTGGGCATTCTTTGAATTCATTTTCAAATCTTCATGCACTTTTCAGTTTTTTTGGATTTCTACAATTTTATGGGTATTGGAAATAGTGAAAGTTCTACGAAAGACCTAACTATATGACTTTTTATCTCATCATTAAAAGTTTCTATTATGCCTGGTGCAGCAACATTAAGATAATATAGTTTGATATCATTTGTGATTGTCCATTTTTGAAGGTTGGCTCTAGGTGTCACATGAGCAGGTAATGTTCTTGGCCTGAGCTGTTAATTGCTCCTTGTCAGGCAGCGCACTGATTCTATCAGATGACTTTTTGTGCTTGATAAAAGTCCCCCACTAAGACATCCACTGAGATGTGTCTGCTGTGAACAGAGGAAGCTAGGGATAATTGTCAGTGGAGAAGTCACTGTGACCTGCTGATCATGCTGTGGCTTGCCTGCTGCCGGATGCTTGTGCATTGTAATCTCAATTTGGCCACATTACCACCCCTCTCAGAAGGAGGAGCTGAGGTAACCAGTCAGAACTTGTTTTTCAAACTTAATTCACGTGTACACAGCCCCCGGGCCCTGGAGGTTAATGGCTAACGAATTAACCCCTGCGGCATTATCTTACAAATAGCCCGCGGCATATGATAACCTATAATCAATATCAGCAATTATGTGTCAGGCTGCGCCCTGTGTCTCTGACCTGGCTCCCATGTAGGGACTCTCTCCGGAAACAGGATCTCTTCCGTGCCATGCAAAGTGGTCCTAATGATGTCATTACCCGGACTCTGTAAAGAACACAGACACCTGGGACCACCTCTGTCTACTTCCTAGCTTTTTGCTCTCTTTTGCACTCTCTCTCTCTCTCTCTCTTTCTCTCTCTCCCTGTCCCCCCTCTCTCTTTCTCTCTCACTCTCCTTCTTTTTCTGCTTTCTTTCTCTCTGTTCATTCTGCTACATCTTTCATGGGGTCCTTCTCCTGTCTTTCTGGTCATAGTCACTTGGTGTATCCACCTTATTGTTTCTTCACCTGCTCTGGTTCTGATGATTGTGTACTCAGTGGGCAAGATCACAGGTGATTAGTTAGGTGATCAGAGGTTGTTAAGGAGCCCTGCTGTCATTTACTCTGTTTAATATTCAGAAATGCAGAAACAGAAATAAAACTGTAACTTTTCTGTAACTTCTTTTTATTTAACTTGGTTTTAGACACCCCATTGATTAATTACAGCATTTTATATCAAATGGTTATTTGTTGTAATTTAGCAGGTTACTATACTTTATAATACAACAGAATATGGTCAGTACATCAATGACCACAAATTTAATTGGTCATAGATATACCTTTTTTTTTACCTACCTTTTACTGATTTGTATGATATAGCTATTGTTTATTTACTTTTTATTTGAGTTATTTTGCATTCGGATTCCTCTCTTGGTGTTCCTCTGCAAGGTTAGCAAACCATTACAACACATACAATGTCATAAGGATAGATCATATTTGATTTCAACAAACCAAAACGCTAGGGTATTGGACAACTATTTTAATCTATGAACATAGAGGAGTTTTAAAGGAACTTCTGTTGCACTTGAGAATTCATATATTTTTATATTAGTAAACTTTAAAAAGACCACATATGGGAGAGCACCACATATTTGCCCAGCTCTGTTGGAACATGAATACCACAAATGCAGAGTTTTTTTCAGCTGTATTTCTCATTCTACAAAATATTTGGTTGATTTGTAGGCCCATTTGGTCATAGCTTATGAATACCTAATACGTTTTAAGTCCATGATTTGATTTTTTTTACCACAGTTTTATTTAAAATGTGAAGCTGTAGTCTTGTTTTGTAAGTCGCTTTGGACAGAAGTGGCTGCTTAATACCTTAACTATAACTATATTGTAAAGATGTAAACATTTGTTTACTGTAGTTCATGTTCACATTGAGGTTCATGTGCATTACCAGATTCATGACAGAGCATACAGATTTACAAAACTGTTGCATTGTACTGAAAATATTTCATAACAGGACAGGACATGTTTGTTTAAATATATTTGGATACACGTTAAAGTCTTTTCTTCTGCTAACTGGTAAGTTACTTTTTCGCATGTAAGCTATTTATTTTACATAATTATATGAAATAAATTATCGTTGCAAACATATAAACACAGTTTGTAAACGAAATACTTTACTATCTTTTTTGCACAAAAAAAAAGGTCATGAATCCTTGGAGATGACTACGATGCTCTCGTGTCCTAGGTATAAGCTAATATCGTGGCTGTGATTTTTCTCCAAAATTATGTACCGCCTGTAAAGTTCCCAGTGAACGCTATAAATAAAAACATATATGTTTTGTTCGTCTGAAAAACTTTAATCGTGAACTATTTTAAATAATTTGGTTTTAATGTTTTGTGCACCTTCATGGCACTACCTGCTCACTTGTTTCTTAAAGAAAACGCCACGTAAGGCGAAAACTACAATTTCAAAGGACGATTTCTTCGGTTTGCAGTACTTTTAGTAGACGTGTTTTCAGGTGGAAATCGTAGTCTGTTTGTTGCAATTAGTCTGAGATTATACTGCACAAATACTGACTGAAATTTGACTTGAATGTACCGAATAAACATCAGAGAAGTTTTCGAAAGATCTATCCATAATAGTTGGATAGTTCAATGTCGACATCCTGGCTGCAGTTACGTGTTTATGTTTTGCATGATGGAATCGTCAAATATTTCTCATTAAGAAAGTTTTATCAGGTGGTTATAACGCCCCTTCCTTGATATTGAACCTTTTAATGTAAAGAATTAGCTGCCTCAGTTTAACCATACCAGGCAATGCTTGCTGGTCGGCCTTGTATTGAACTCTTTCATGGTCGTGTGCAGCTAAGACCTTGAACTTGAGGATGTTTGGAGAAGGGTTAAAGCATCAGCTGCTCACAAGTATAGTGGGATGAAAGCCATATGCCATCGTGTCATTCACATCAACCGATGCGATGTGACAAATGGTCAACAGAGAGGCACCGCTTCGTTCTAACATCACGCAATAACCTATTTTCCAGAGGTTAATTCGATATTTTTGGCTACTTTCTTTTTGTGTTTGGTTTGTTTTAAACATGGTTCTTTGGTTATATATAGTGACAGATATTCGGCTGTTTAATCGCAGTGACAGACATACGCACCATAACAATAAATATATAGGTTATTTCTGCTAAATCTCTAAGCTATGATAAGATGTTCCCTCCACAACATGACAATTGTCCAGACCTGCATATTTATTGTCACCTTGAGTAAATAGCACAGTAATACTATTACCTATATAAATAGCAACACGTATTTATTTCTTTTAAGCGACACTGTCCTCCTTGCCCTTGTGACGAGGAGCCATGTTCGTCTAAAAGGACGCCTCGATGTGCTTTTTACAAGCAGATTCTGTTACACAAATGCTAATTGATCATTGATCAAGCATTCTATGTTTATGACACAGATAGTTTTACATGCTGCATGAAGAATCTCCACTGTCTGCTGTACCGCATCTATTTTTACCCCAAATGAAATCAGCCGAGCAATGGAACAGGCCGTCGTTTACAATGATGCTGGGTTCATCCTCTGCGTGTGTTGAAATATCATTTTAATCATTGTGGCTCTTTTTAACGCCTTGATTTTGTGAATGTGTAGCCATATCCATTTTTTATAAAATAAACTGTTTGTAATTTGCCACTTGAACAAAGTAAAATGTGAGTGTGATAAAATATGCTTTGATTTTTAAAAGTAACTAATGTTGCGCTATTTTCTTTCTGGCTAAGAGATTTTCATGGAAAACAAACATGGTAAATAATGGAATGTTTGTTTCTGATAAGTTATGTGTTTCTATAACAATGATAGTAGGCTACATTTATAACTACTATATAATGCTAAATAAATAACTAAAATAATATCGTCTTCTTGTACTTATACTCACAGTGACCTCTATAATGTAGTCTATGTTTTAATGAGGTATATTTCTCCTGTTTTTGTCTTCCTATTGTCTTAATTTGTTCAATTGTAGATAGCATTTCCAATTAAATCATGTCTGAAAATGATTCATTTTTAAATATATATTATGGCAAAAGGCTGGATTTAAAACTCTGTGGGCTAGTATGTAGTACTGTATTGTTTTATTTGTTCCACAACAGCATGCTGTAAGAAACATTTATTTTCTGTTTAAAATGCCCATGAGCTATTCTATCAATTCTCAGACTCTCTGCCAAAATTCCACAACACTGGGACAGCGGGTAATTAATCCAGTCAATTAAGCAGTCATGAAGGCTAATTGCCCCTAATTGGTCGAGAGGGGTTATGGCTAATTATTACAACCTAATTGATACCCTTTACAAAAGAGGTTGTTGTGTATTCAGAACAGTTGGGTCGTTACAAGCTGCTCTCAGTGGTAAACACCATTCACATTCAAATTAGACTGACTAACTTTGGCACGGGAACAAGGCGACCGCCTCCGAGCCTGCCATTAGCCTGATTCGCTTTTGTTAGTCACTGATGGATAAACCAGGCGCGTGGTAAGAACATATTTGGTTAATTCTGTAGATGGCACCGTGCCCGACTGAGGGGGGAAAAAGAGCTCAGCTTCACAACACAGCCCAGTGCCTCCTCAACAGTGAAGGGCAATCCAGCTATTTTGTTTGTGCAGTAGCAGCCTGCCATAAGTAACAAATATTTATTTTGTTATTTCCTGAATTCATTTAGGTTTATTATTATAACCGAATATGTTCATAGGGTGTCCTAAGCATTTTCTGCTGCTTTACATTTATGAAACAAATAAACATGGATTCAACCCGAATATAAACCATAAGATGATAACGCCATAAATTTAAATGTATTTACCAATATAGCTGCAAAATAGCGTCTTGCACCTGTCTTCCTTAGCGCTCGAGATTGGCACCCCCTCGTGCAGTCAGTGTTTGGCTTGGCGTTGCGTGGGGTGGGGGAGTTGGGGGCGATTGGTGTGGGGGGGTTGGCCTCTGGGGGGGCTACAGCTCCACTGGCCATGATTAGCCATGCGTGTCATATTTTTGACCCCCCTACGCCTTTCCCGCAGCATTCGTCTTTGTTGTACAATACACCGCAAATATGACCTAAAAAAGCCCTTTCATTGTCTGCTCTTCCTATCTGATCAGATTCCTGTTCGAGATCAGAAATCCAACCCCGTTTTTAAAACTGCATATTTAGTCAGATGTAAAGGAATATGCTCGATTTTATTCTTATTAACCTGAGGAAGTGTCAAGGAAATGTTGAGCACCTGAATGAAAACAGAACTTGTGATACTGCTTCTAATGTAATATTAATGGGTTCAGAGTCTGTTTGATATCAAAAAGAATGTCTCTCCAAAAGTGCCCCCATGGGGACTCGATTGCTCTAAAGCACACAGAGTATTAATGAAAACATTTTTATTATTTTAAAATATCTCTAAAAAATACCCCTATTAATATTTTATATTCACAATATTTTGAAATAGCACCTGCAGAATAGGAAAGCTTAAATATAAAAATACCTTATAAATACCTGCATTTTATTGTTATTTTTCTCTATACAATGCAAATATTTGTGTTAATTTCATCCCTGGCACATTTCTAAGAAGAGAGCATCTTGGGAACACAAGAATTTGTCAATGGAATTGTAATCATATTTAAACGGACGATTATGTCAATTTAAAATATTGATTTTGGGATTGTACAGGTGTAAGCAGAATGGACTCCCAATACATCCCCTCTGTTCCTGTCCTGGGCACTGAATAGAGGAGGGGGGTAATGAGGGAGAATGCAGTACCTCCTGCAGAATAATCTAGAATGCTTTAAAAATAAAAGCCCAAGTGAACACTCTCCTGGGGGGCCACAAGGTCAAGTCCATGACCCCTGACCTCTCAGGGTGTCTGTCTGGCGTGAAGGTGTGTGTGTGGGGAGGGGGCTTTAGCTGCTGGTCTGGAGGAGGCCGGGGCATTTGGCCGGCTGGCCAGGGGGGATGAGTGCGCTTGTCTGGCTCTTTAGCTCTCCCATCCTATCTTGTCCCATCCGGGACCCTTCTCCTCTCTGCTTGGTTTTAGCGTCCAACGCATCTATTATTTAGCAGACTTATTAAAAGTTATTTCAGAGCTGTCAGGTCTTGCCAGATGACCCGCGAAAGAGGGTCTCCTGAGTGTCCAACCCTTGATGATGGAGAGGAGTGCTCAGAAAAAAATATATATAAATAAATGTAGAATAAAATAAATAAAAACTGTGGACACCCTGGACCTGCTAAAATGTGCCGGTTGAAAACAAATAGAAAACAGAGAGTAAATAATTCAGGGGAAGCGTGTGCTATAGGGAAAAGAAGAAGTGCTTAATATTTCACAAGCACAATGCCACACACAGATGCATGTTTAATTGAGACCCAAACACTGACACCGTACTTTACAAGTCCACCAATAACAGAAATGAGCCTAAAAATAATAATGATCAGAGGTACAATTAAGAAGAATAACAATCTAAATCAAGGCTACACAGAATTATTTTTGTCCACTAACAATTCAAATGTAATCGTTTCAGTTGTATATATTCTGTTCTTTTTTTGTGCTGTAGAAAGTGAGAATGTTTTAAGTGCAAATTTGTTTCAATAAACCTTTGAAGTAAATGGCAGCAATTGTTTTTTGTAAATTATTAAAAAAAAATGCGATTGAAAAGTAAAAATGTTATGGACATCATTATGCTCAGATTTCCATTACTCTTGAATAGGGGGTTAAAGAAAGGAAAGTAAAATATGGAGGTGATTACTTGAAAATGACCCCCACAGACACTAATGCCCTGGCCTATGCAGTGACACACCTCTCACCCGGTCTGTGTGTGCGCTCTGGACGTTGAATATTCATCTGTTATTCAGAAGGCTCCCCCCCACCCCCTCCGGCCCCCTCCGGCCCCCTAGCTCCCAGCTGTGTCTGCAACCCTGTTTGTTAGGGTGAGTTGGGCAGGCGTGAGGAACAGGGGGTGGGCTGGGCTGGGCTGGGGGGTCATTGGGGCAGAGGGAGAAAGGTCAGTGGTGTCTGTGTGTGTGTGTGTGTGTGTGTGTGTGTGTGTGTGTGTGTGTGTGTGTGTGTGTTTGTGTGTGTTTGCGGGGGTGAGGGGGACGTGCGGGCCAGTCGGCCGGCTGCCGGAGCTTTGAACCTAACAGATGGTGAAGGTTAGGTGATGTCCCCTTGCTTGGCCTTTTCTGCGTAATTGAGGACAATTTGAGTACCCACAAGAGAGAGAGAGAGAGTGAAAAAAGAGAGAGAGAGGGGAGTGAGAGACGGCCTGTCCGGCTAGCCGGCCTTGGCTGGGATGGGCCGGGGGGATGGGAGGTGAGGTTAATATGAAAATGATTTTGCATTACCGCCGGCTTTGTGTGGCTGGCCATTCACTGCTCTCTCTTCCTTCGCCTGCCCCTCTCTCGCCCCTCTCCCCGGCCCTAATCCTGGCCTCAGGCAGTGGGGATGAAGACTGTCACCCTGGGTTTCGGGCACAACGCCACACACATGAATACATCTCCTACCCACAATCCTCTCTGCTGCCCATTAACCAACAGCTCTGCCAGGACCGATTACACAGTGGCACTCAGGGTGTCGGGGCAGGCAGGTTTGGGGCATTTGGGACATTTTGGGAGAGATCTGACAAGACCCCCCCCTCACCCCCCCTCCCTCACACACACACACACACACACACACACACACACACCACACCAACTGTCTTTGTAAGAACAAAAGAGGTGATAAAAATTCTATGTGATTTTGCCAGTAAGCCCACACCTCAGCCCATAACTGTGAGCTTCTAAACGGCATCTTAATACCCCAGTCTTACGTTAAATCATGCACATATTTCCCATCTAACAGCACCCTGGGAATCCTAACACAGTGTGAGATAAACTCCACCAACTTTGAAAAAGTAACTTCCCATTTTCTTGCCTTTTCTATATCACCTCAGAAAAGGAAACATATTAGTATGATAAAAAGATGAATTTCAAATATCCTTGCTACAACTGTGGCTTCTGTTGTTGGAGTAGTTGTTGTTGTTGTTGTTGTTGTTGTTGTTTTTATTGTTGTTGTGTTCCTTTTGTTTTCCGTGATGACATGCTCAGGTTACGCTCACCTGTGCCAGAGCTTAACATTTCCCCCCCCCCTCTGCGCTATTCTTAGAGGTCCAGAGATAGATGTGCCTCTGTGAGCCTATGGTGTGTGGTAGAAGTCAATGGGCCAAAATAACATGATGTTGCAACAGAAACGCCCTGTCAAGGGTAACTCTGGGACCAATTCCGCCTCGAAAGTTGCCTCTTTGGCCGTGATGAAGTCGTTTACAACTATTGATCTGATAGTCAAAGCGCGCGTTAACCCTAGAAGCCTTGGAGGGAGATTCTGGGTAAGTGGGGCTGCCCCAGGGACACCCTTATCAGCAGAAGTGATCGTAGGCGAACACAATGGGCCCAGATGCACCATACTGGAACACAGGCCGTTTTATATCACAGACTTTTTTACAACTATGACCATGCATCAGTGCCACAGCCACTGACTGTGTGTCTCAATTATACAGGCAGTGGCAGTCAGGCTGTTGTCGCGGTGCCTAACTGGGTTGCTGAACTGTGGTGATACGGTGGTGATATGGTGTTATACAGTATGTAACTCTTAAGTCACAGAGAAATTACACAGGTTAGTTTATGATCTTCTTTAAGTTGTGTGTGCTTTACTATTTTAATCATTTTGAAGTACAAACATCAAACAAATATTCTGGCCAGGGATTTCCCAAAGTCTTCTTAGTGCTACATCATGCGTAAGTTATACCTGAAACTGTACCTTAACGTTTCGAGGTGTACTAGAAAGTATACCTTCTGTAAGACATATTTTCGTGAGGTTGGTCTGGACCACCCTCACCTATACCTGAACACAGGTTAACGTTTTAGAGCCTAAACATGTTGTGTTAGTGTTTGGACTGATGCACTGACTGCGATGTGACCAGGATATGTGTTGCATTATATTTTGTGCTTCATTACATTTAAAACATTGGCATAAATTAATTAGCCATTCATTTATAATCATTTGCAAATTCAAATCTATGAGTACAGACACAGATCTATGAGCCGGCCTTATTTGGGAACTTTGTTTTGACTTGTATTTCTTGTTGATGTTCTTTCTAATAATGATCACCTGCACTCCAATCTCAGTCATCATCATACTCATACTCACGCATGCTCAGACCTACTTCAATGACAATAATCAATGCCACAGACATGAATTCAGCCTCTTAAGGTATACGTAAGAAAATGTATCTTAGGTGAAGAGATGGTCTGGGAAACACTGAGAAAAGTAAACAACTTTAGTAAGGTGTACCTTTTAAGTTTTTGTAAAACACTAAGAGACACCGTAATCGGGAAACCCAGCCCAGTTCAAGATATTTGACTTGAGTAGGAGTTGGTTTAGATGTTCTCTTGCAATTTATTCCTTAGTGCTTAGTCCCCTGAACAATGTGTATATAGAGCCATGCGTCTGTGTGTGTGTGTGTGTGTGTGTGAGAGAGAGAAAGAAAGAGAGAGAGAGTCTGTGTGTGTGTGTGTGTGTGTGTGTGTGAGAGAGAGAAAGAAAAAGAGAGAGAGTCTCTGTGTGTGTGTGTGTGTGTGTGTGTGTGTGTGTGTGTGTGTGTGTGTGTGTGTGTGTGTGTGTGTGTGTGTGTGTGTGTGTGTGTGTGAGAGAGAGAGAGAAAGAAAAAGAGAGAGAGTCTGTGTGTGTGTGTGTGTGTGTGTGTGTGTGTGTGTGTGTGTGTGTGTGTGAGAGAGAGAGAGAAAGAAAAAGAGAGAGAGTCTCTGTGTGTGTGTGTGTGTGAGAGAGAGAGAGAAAGAAAAAGAGAGAGAGTCTGTGTGTGTGTGTGTGTGTGTGTGTGTGTGTGTGTGTGTGTGTGTGTGTGTGTGAGAGAGAGAGAAAGAAAAAGAGAGAGAGTCTCTGTGTGTGTGTGTGTGTGTGTGTGTGTGCTCTTTTGTGGAGTTCTGCTCCCTCTGCCCTGTGTGTGGGTGAGTAGGTCTTCCCTGAGTCAGGGTCTGTCTGTGGGCTGGCTGTGTGTGTGTGTGTGTGTGTGTGTGTGTGTGTGTGTGTGTGTGTGTGTGTGTGTGTGTGTGTGTGTGTGTGTGTGTCTGTGTGAGAGAGAGAGAAAGAAAAAGAGAGAGAGTCTGTGTGTGTGTGCTCTTTTGTGGAGTTCTGCTCCCTCTGCCCTGTGTGTGGGTGAGTAGGTCTTCCCTGAGTCAGGGTCTGTCTGTGGGCTGGCTGTGTGTGTGTGTGTGTGTGTGTGTGTGTGTGTGTGTGTGTGTGTGTGTGTGTGTGTGTGTGTGTGTGTGTGTGTGTGTGTGTGTCTGTGTGTGTGTTCGTGTGTGTGTGTTCGTGTGTGTGTGTGTGTGTGTGTGTGTGTGTGTGTTTGTGTGTGTGTGTTTGTGTGTGTGTGTGTGTGTTTGTGTGTGTGTGTGTGTGTGTGTGTGTTCGTGTGTGTATGTGTGTGTGTGTGTGTGTGTGTGTGTGTGTGTGTGTGTGTGTGTGTGTGTGTGTGTGTGTGTGCGCATGGAACATCCCTGCATGTCTCTGTGGAGCTTTGCTCTGCTCTCCTCCCCTGTGGGCTGCAGGAGTGGAGCGCTCTTTAAAATGGCTCCTGTGCCGCTGACCCCACTTGTGAACGCAGTCAGGCAGAGGGTCACTCTGGACACAGCCAGACACTCCCCCTCCTTTAAACTATCAGCACTTCTCTACCAGAGGACCATCTCTCTCTCTCTCTCTCTCTTTCCCTCTCTCTCTTTCTCTCTCTCTATCTCCCTCTATCCCTGCTTCAGCCTCTCAATGTGACTCTTTGGCCACATCAGTGCATTGTAAACTACTATGATTCAAGGGATCACATGGCAATTTATAGTGTTTTATTGTCTCTGCTCTCTCACCAGTCTGTTTTCAATTGAATAATAGCCAGAGGTGAGCAGGTTAAATTAGCTTGGACAGAGGGGAATTTGACCAGACTGTCCCAGTTTTCTCTCTCTCTCTCTCTCTCTCTCTCTCTTTTTTTCTTTCTCTTTCCCTCGCTGTGTCTGTGTGTATTATCAGTTTGTGCAGAGTGAGTGATCGTAGGGGTCATTTTGAAGAGGAAACAAAAGAATTCAGGTCGGCTCCCTGATAAAGTGAAGAAAAGCATCCAGGCCTACAGTACAAATGAACAGACCCAAACACATGCACACGGGCATGCATGTGGACACAGACAGACACAACAGCACACATATTCACACAGACACATCCTCACGTCCAAACACCACCGTTTTTTTTTCTTCTGTTCACCGTGCACACCTGTACATAAAGGAACATTCTGGCACAACCCAGTTGCACACCAAACGTGAAATATGTTTTTGCTCAGCTCTGTGAGGTAATACCTCGTAAAAAAAATAGTTGGCTTTTATTTGAGCCTGAACCTCACATCTGTATTTGAGAATCGTCAACACCAAAAAAAAGGCAAAAAAAAAAAAAAAAAACACCAGCGGTTATCAGAAAGGCGTTGCGCGGTAAAAACGGTGGTCTTGATTTACTGATGCTCCTGGTAGTGAGACGGCGGGTCGGCCTCAGAGCTGTCTGCAGCTGAAGATGTTATCCTGCATGTGGTTTCTATTGGAGGCAGAGGTTGGCGATCTGCAGTGGGCCAGAGGTGTGGCCGCTCTCTCTCCATAATCATCCTCTTATTATTTCTCTCTTTTCTTTTCCAAATGGAAAAAAAGGCATTCATCATGCTGTTGACCTCCGAGATCACGGGCAGTGAAGTACGCCTTTGAAAAGTAAAACTGAAACTCGCTTTTAAATAAGATAAATAGTAAACAAATCCAGGCCAACCCTTTGAAAGGGCTTGCCAAGAGATTTACCTCGCCCTGTGGCAAGTGATATTTCTTGAACTGGGTTTAAATTTCAAGTGTCTTGGGTTTATATAAACCTGGAACAAAAGAAAATGGGTCTCAGAACAGCAAATATTATCTGCTGCCGGGGCAAGATGTCAAGATTGCATTTTTGTTGTCTCAAATGCTGGAGTGGGGATGGTGCTTGGCAAATCCCAGAGTAAAAGGCTTTTTATTCCTGTTTATTTCAGTGCAGCTCGCTCCGCTCACTCCTCCTCCACCAGGGCTGTGTGCATTGTCTAATGCCAGATGAGCATTGTTTATTTTTATTTCAATTTATATAACCCATATAGTGGTGTTTTTTTTTTTTTTTGCTTTAGTATTCTTGATGTGAATTAGTTATTCAGAACATATAAACATTCAGGGTTGAAGAACCGCATATTACTGTGTATTTCATATAATGTGTTTATTCAGGGAAGCTGCACCCAGTGCTTAATTGTTAAGTGTTTTTGCCTAATAACATGGTAAATATATCTTCAATAATTTCGTTTTTTGATATAGCCACAGAATATTACAAAATAAATATGTTGAAATGTGCTTTACTGTTTTATATGATAATATTTGTACAGTATATATTCGTATAAAAGATGTCAGGGATGTCAAGAGGGCTGCACTCTTTCAGTTACTAGTTGTAGCTTACTTTGTGTTTTTGTTGTTGTGGTTTTTTCCAACTGTAAATGAATGAGCCAGATATTACAAGATAAAAGGGCTCACTGCAGTGCTCTGGATGCTACCTGGGAATACTGTGTGCTTTTTCTGAGGCAAATTATGAAGATAGCAGCAATGTCTACATTGTTCATGATAACAATGGTGGGGAACCCCAGTAATAACCAAGTCCCTTGATCAGTCTCACTAGAGAGGAGATGAAAGCATGGGGGAATTATTTATTCAGTTCATCGGATTTTGTGGCCAAGTTGGTTAATAACCTGCTCTAGAGCCCTCTCATCTCTCCCAGCCCTCGCCCGTTATAATAGTTTAATAACCACACCCCTCCTGTAAGACTCCTGTTGTGTTGGCTAGCAGACTTTACTTTTGTCTTTCAAAAAAGCTTCAGAATAAAATAAATAAGTCATGAAAGAAAGAAAAGAAAGAAAGCTACTGTATACCAGGCCCGTGGACTCCTCCGCTTAATTGGATACTGCGTGTTTTTTTTGTTATTTTTTTTTTAGTGAGCATTCCGGCTAAATTCAACATGGATCTGTGCTCGCAAGCAACTTCAGCCCTTTGTGGTAAATTCTGGTAGAAAACCAGAAAACAAAGTCCGCAGTCCAGACACCCCCAGCCCCCCCTCCCCCACCACCAGCACCCCTCCCGCATCCCACAACACCCCATCCCACCCCTCACTCTCGGCAGCCTCTCAACAGGACAACACCTCCCTGTCAACTGATGTTCCACTCTACTTAAAGCGTAGTAGAAGAGGAGCCAGAGGGAGAGAAAGTGAGAGAGAAAAATAGAAACAGAAAGAAAGGGGAAAAAAGCCCTGGCCTCACCATCATCATTATATTTCTGATTCCAACCCCCCCTCTCTCCCTCTCTCTCTCTGCTATTCTTTAATCCCTCTGATGAAGTCGGGACAGGCAGAGACATGCTCGCACAGACAGCAATTTCACTGCACCATATGCGTCCAGCACGTCAGAGAGCAAGGGAGCGGGGAGGAGAGGAGTGGGGAGGAGAGGAGAGGAGAGAGGGGGCTCTGGCAGGGCCCTGAAATACAGCCCTGGCTAAAGAGGAAAGGAAAAGGGGAGAGCGAGAGATCAGACATAAAATAAGAAGGGACGTGGGGGTGCCGTTCCTGGAGGGGGCTTAAGCCCTCTGATTCACTCGCGCTGCACCGGTGGGGGTGGGGTGGGGTTGGGTGGGGTGGGGTGGGGTGGGGTGGGGTTGGAGGTGGGGGAATCCATCAGATGCTGCCTCGCGGGAATAGCAGTAGCCGCAGCAGCAGTAGCATTAGCATCCGCCGAAGATATGGCGTCCGGTTGGGTTTCCTCAGAGATCGGGATGAGGAATTCAGAAAATGCACGCAGGATAGGAGGACTAGGTTAGCTTAGCGGGGAAGAGCTTTGTGGCTCTCTTGCAGGTAGGAAAATCAAGCAGGTACTCGCACAAAATGGTGGCGACTGCATCCCCCCCCCACCCCCTGCGTGCTGGTCTCACTTTCCTCCTCCTCCACCTTTCCCTCTCTCTGTCTCTTCTGTCTCTCCTCCTCCTCCTCCTCCACCTTTCCCTCTCTCTGTCTCTTCTGTCTCTCCTCCTTCTCATTTCCATTTCCTCCTCTTCTTCTCCTCTCCTCCCTGCATATCCCTTCATCCATTTTTAGTTCTGTCATTCTGTGTTTCTTCTCTATCCATACAGCTCCCATAGTAGTCCTCAGTAGCGCCTCAGTCTGTGTAACCTGGATAGAGTTAAACACAGTTAACCTGTAGAGGACACTGACTCATTTCAGAACAGAACTCATTTCTTTAAATTGTTTCTTCCAACATAGCATATGTAGGTTCATTATCATAATATACTACTAGACATGACAGTGGTTTCTGTAGAATGCAAAGTGAATAGTGTTTTTTGTTATTTTGTTAAAGCTTATGTTATAACCACAGTTCAAATATATAAAAAATGACCTTTCAATTCTGTAATGAAATCATTCGTGCTGTCATGTAAGGAGAAAGGTAACATCTGGCTGAGGGGTAACTGATAGGGACGTAGCATCAAGGGTGTGTGTGTTTGGGGGGCGGGGGGTGGATTGTTGTAGTGTGGTTGAGGTGATGGGGGATCAGGAAGGGTGGGGGGGCTAAAATAATTAAATTTGGGTCAATAGACCTTGCTCAGTTCCATACAAGGGGAGATCCATAATCGAGTACATACTTGATCTGCTTGTGTTTCCACTGTGCCCCATGCTGACCAAGCAGGTTGCTCCTTAAAGCTCACAACCGCTTCCCATATACATAATATATCCATCGTCACACGCCGCACCATACCTCCTCCCACCTCCACTCCGGGTCGCGCGGGTGGGGGGGTCTGCATTTATCTCCCAAGCCAGCGTTCTCATTTGTACCCTTCTCTCTGAAGGAGGCAAGCTGGGGAGAATGTTCCATTTAAGCTGTGATTGTGCTTGGTGTAATTAAGGCCAGGTAGCACACCCACTGCTCTAGCTCTGCTGCTGCGGCTGCTGCTGTTGGGCTGCCCTGGTTTAGGGGGGAGAATGGAAGGGCAATGACAAACGCAGGGAGTCCATCAACCGCCTTAGACTGTGATCACAGCGTGTCCTTTTGCACTTTGAACTTCAATATCCGCACACCTTGTAAACGAGCCCATGCACAATGTGCCAGGACTGATTTTGTGAGACCGGCTGCGAATATGTCTTATCACGTTGTCCACGTTGTGGATTTGTGTGTGTGTGTGTGTGTGTTCTTTGTGGTTAGGGTTCTCATTTTATTCATGCAGCACCACACCCAATGGTCACGCTTCTTCTTTGAACATGAAGTGATGGAATATGTCCACGGAATACTGTTTTTATTCAATACAGCATTGTACTGGTTTTATTGTTACACTGGGGAGTTTTTGCACTTTTGGGACATATTGTGATCTAGAACAAAGTGGTCTGAACAGTGAAGTTTGTTTGGTCATCTATTGTGTGTCCTTGAAGGGATACATTGGAAAAATCACCGGTCCAAAAAAAAGAAAGAAATGATGAAGAATGTTGTTTATCGAGCAAACGTCAAGCTAAGCAGGTTTCACAAGAGCCTCCTCCCTATTAGAGTTCATAGATGGGGTAGTTTACGCTTTAAAAGCACAGCATAGCACTGACAGAAATGTCGTTTTAATGACGGCGGATTGAACATGCTGGGTGATGGATGGCCTTTCTGCATGTACCTGTGCGGATGTGGCCTGCGCATACTGACAGGCTCATCCACGCGTCCGACCGTGGGGGAAATGTTGCATGGATGTGAGAGGCGGCTGGGAGAGGATGGCCAGCATCCCAACACGCCCCCACAACCCCCACAACCCCCCCAACTCTAGCCCCCACCCCCCACACTGTGTAGTGTGGCAGGGAGATGTGGGTAAACGTGGTGCCCTCGCTCTTGATAATTCACTTCATTTGCGGCAGGGGGCTGAAGTGAGACGTCTTGAGGTATTGATCCTGGTATTGACATAATTTGACAGTTCCCTTTTCAGATGGCAGACGTGGAAGGGATAGTTAAGTAAATTGCGCTGATATCTCTTTCATCAAACGCGGAGGTCGGCCTAGGGAACTCACACGCAGGTCTTGAGGTCGCGCTGCTGGTCCCTTTGTGAAAGCGGTAGGCCTGCACAGGCTCCTGATCCACACATGGTGTGAGGCTGGCTGCAGCCTGCTCTACACATGCCAAAGCCCTGCACTGCCAAAGCCCTGCCAAAGCCTGCCCTGCCCTGCAACCCTCATCAGCCCTTTCTGGCTCTGGTCAGTTGTGTTTGGAAGCTCAGTCAAACGATGGCTCCAGCTTGACACGACTGGTTTAGTTTGAGGATGAAGCTCATCAGTTCTGGGTAAAGCAATTTAGTGTTGTGCGAGTGAGTGTGGGATGAGGCGTGGTGGTCGGAGCGTTTGTCGCATCCGTCAGGGCAGGGCTGGTTTGGGGGGGTCAGTGGGCCGAGGGGCCGTTGACTTTGTGGAGTTCCCAGGCTGACAGGGGACAGCTGCCGGTGACCCCCAAAAGGTAGCAGATGTCCCCCACCCAAACGCTGTTGGGGCCGGCTGGCTGAGAGAAGCTGACTCAACACCAGCCAGACTTCACCTGTGACCCCGGCTGGCCACCCAGAGAACACTCCCACAAGGGGGTCAAGGCTAGTACTCACATGCATAGCCACTCTCCAGCACCCAGTCTGGATGGGAGAGAGAGACAGAGACAGAGAAAGAGAGAGAGAGCGAGAGAGAGAGGGAGTAAGAGACAGAGAGGGAGAGGGAGAGAAAGAGAAGTGAGAGACAGGGGGGCAACGGAAGGCTCAGAGCAGACAGCAGGTCATTCCATTTTGGTTTTCATCTTAAGCACAGTGAGCGTCCTGGTGCTTTGAGAGAAATCATCTGTGAAGTAAATGCAGTTGGTGATTGGAGGCCGTGTGTCCCATAAACTGCCCTACGTGATTCCAGCCCCTCTTAATATTAAAAAGAAATTATATTTTATTTGGAGCAGTTTTAGTTTAATGTGCCACGCTGAAGAGGTGTCTACTTTCCTGTTTTATCAGAAATGAGGACATATTTAAAAAGTAAATGGGTGACCATAAGCACACATCACTGTGTTTTGACAGGAAGGACTGCTAAACAAGTGGGATTTAAATTACATTGGAATGAGACAATATTTTATTTAATGCTTCTGTTTTAACAAACAAGGTCGTTGCAGAATAAAATCATTCTCATTAGTGGTTTGTGTCATGTTTACTGTATTACCCTTTGCATTTTACAAGCCTGTGTGGTAAACAACAGAATTAGTTGAACAATAGTAGAATAGAATGATAGTTGAATTTAAAAAGGGTTGTTAACTTGTAAAGGGACATTGTAGTTGATTAAAACAGACTATTTAGATATTTACATGAATATGCTGAACCATAGTCTGATACAATATTTTTTATCCTAAACAGAGATTTCAAGTTTGAAATGTTGATATAGTTTACCTGAGGGTTTTGTTTTATTTACTGAGTATTCACCGTGTGACAGGAGAAATTACTTTTGTTTCTGGCAAAATGATAGAATGAATGACAATGAGAGAGAACCATGTGGATTGCAATGAAATTATATTCCGTTAGCTTCTGCTGTGATTTGTCCCCTTTTTATTTCTCTGATGTAAGGACGCTGTTTTACTACAAATTGACTTCACTACAGAGGTCCATAGTGCTGAAGTACTTGAGCTCCAGCTACTCATCCCAATGGTGCCTTTTCTCTTCCCCTGGCATGGTGCAGCTTCTGATCCTTGAACTCTATATTCTACTATACTATACTGAATTAGCACCAGTGCTGTATTTTACAAAAACATATTTAAACTCTTTGGGTGAAAAGGTTCAGAGAAATCCCTATGCGCAAAAATATTTACCTAAACGTACTCCTAAAGCTGTAGAAACTGCAATAAAGTTTATATGACGCACGTGATGCATAATTAAAAAGTGTTATTCATTTAACTGCTATTTGGTGTACAATATGACAGATTGTGTCAATATTGAAAATTATTTCTTCTCATTGAAATTATTAAACAGAAGAACAGAACAAAAAACAAAATCCTGTGGTTTGATCTGTTGTTGCATGTAATATTAGATATTATAATACATATAGTATAATTATATATATAGTATAATGTTTTAGGATTTGCAGAATTGTAAGAAGTTAACATGCTCAATCACATTTTTCTAATAACTGCAATTATTTCGATGGGGCAGCAAGAAGGTCAGCTGTCCCTGGTTAATTTATTAATATTTGTCAAGGCAAAAGCTGGAAATATAACAGGCTTATTTTGTACTGTATCAATCTCCTCCACTGCGCTTGCGTGTGCCATCAGGATGGACTGCGTGCGTCTCATGTGAGGAAGTATGACCGATTGGCTGTTCAGTGGCTTAGGTCACTCAAATGACCCCAAGGGATCAGAAATGCACTCTAAGAGACATCGAAGAGTTAGCAGAGGGAATTTATGAAGTCAGAGCAAAACTTCAAAAACAAATTTGTCAGAATATTATATTAAGGAAAAAAACGTCTCTCGTCTCAAAACATCCAGGGAGTTGGCAAATAGTCAGAGGTTGACTTGTCATTTCTAAAAAGCAACTGCTTGATTTTTTTTTCTTTTTCTGGTGGGTCATAGTCTTTGTCACCGTCATCAGCTTCATCAGGATATTTGGGTTGTTTTAGAATCTGTAAAAAGTGTTCAGTTGTGATTCAGGGGAGTGTGTTTTTTTCACATGAAAGACTGCTCAACATCAAAATGAGTGAGGAGGCCATACTTTATCAGGATGTGGCCACATCAGTCACTCCACCACTCGCTGCTGATGCTGAGTCGAAGCATTTTTTTTTTTTTTTTCTCTCTCTCTCCTTCGGATTTGAATTGTTCCAGAAAAACTTCACAAATGTCAAAGCGTCCGCCACTGTGAAAAGTAGAAACCACAGATGAAAAAAAAAAAAAAAATGCTACACATACAACTCACACACAGACGCAGCCTCGCTGTGGAGTCGGCTGACCTTACATTTCAAGATATCTGAGGCGCTCACTGTCTGTGGTCATGTTTGTGCCCCACCTTGCCTGCTAGCGTAGCTAATGTTTGCTTGTTCTGAGCCACCCAGGAGAGCTAATGGGAGGCCTCCTGCCTGCTTTGTGTGATGTGCAGACGAGTACCGCACCATCCGTGTAAACTTTTCTACAGGATCAAAGCACCACTCACTTGCGTTAATGACGGCTCTTTTGTGGGGGGCGTGATTAGTTCTAATGTGTCTGTCTGCTTGTCCATGTCTAAGGAGAACATCAGAAGCACAAGGAATGGTGTGTATCTTTCTGTGTGTGTGTGTGTGTGTGTGTGTGTGTGTGTGTGTGTGTGTGTGTCTGTGTGCGTGTCTGTAGGACGGGGGGAGTGTTGAGGGGAAGCAGTGAGGTGCAGACAGTGTTGTATTTCAATATTGCTGCCTTTTAAGGGTGCTGAGGCTAGATTTGTATTGATTTGAATTTGATAATGATTCTATTTGCTCTATTAAATTTGTATATATTCGAGGTCTCAGTTACACACCAGCAGAGAAAAAAAGGATACGAAGAAAACAAATTAGTGGATGAGGGTGGATTGTGTTGCATGTAATCTTAGAGGGAAGCCATTGGTTAAAATTATAGGAACTGTCTGTTAAGTTAGTGAAGAGCAGACACATGGGCTCTTTGTGTAGTGTGTGTGTGTGTGTGTTTGTGTGTGTGTTTGAGAGAGAGAGTGAGAGTGAGAGAGAGAGAGTGAAAGAGAGGGACAGAGAGAATGATCTTACTCCGTCTGTCTCTGTGTCTGTCTGTCTCTCTCATCTCTTTCTCTTTCGCTCTCACACACACAGCCATACATACAAATACACAATGCATACAGACCACTACAGTGCTGTCAGGTGGTCAGTATGCAGGGGCCACAGGGTCACCTGTTATTAACACGCTTGCCACTTGTAGGCACCTCATTGACAGCCCGCTCACCGGGCCTGCCAATAGCTGTCCTCCTCCATCAGTGCTAGACGGAGGTCATTATCAGTGATCTGGGCTTAAGGGCCGTCACAAGGACCTCTGGGACTGACCATCGGCCTGGCTTGACCCCAGACTGGCCAGGTCAATCCCCCCCGCCTCCCCTCTGCTGGTTCCCAGCTCATCCACTGCACTCCTCTGCAGCACTCATATGCAAAGCAGCTCTTCACTCCAGACAGAGGGGGTTTGACCCTCCCAATTCACATTATTCATACATTGCTTTTGCACCAGTTGATTTTCATATTCATAGTATATCTCTGATACCCTTGGTTCTAAATGACATGCCTTTGATTTGTTTTCAGAGTTTAGCATGTTGCAAATCATCATCATCACCCTGATCCTGGTAATTGGCTATGTGCAATCATGTTCCCCCTATTCCTTTCCACATTTGTCACTCCAAGGGCAATGGCAGCGAGGGAGAAGGTGTGCGCTTGACAACACGTTCACGCAGACCAGCAGGGATGCCTACTGTACGCTGAAAAATTGAACAGGAGATTTTAGTTAGCCCCAAACCGAAATATATAATCCATGCATAATTGATTGGCCCCATGATTGCCTGAGTTTACTGTCATTTGTCTGTAGCAGCAGAATGCTGCTCCCCGGGCTGTTTGCCATAATAGGCTGGAGGATATTTAATTCCAGACTGCTCTGAGTTAAAAAAAAAAGACCCCATAGAGCTCTTGTCTTTTTTCTTTCTCCCTCTCTTTCTCTCTCTCGCTCCCCATGCCCCAACACGTATGGCTTTTTCGACTCAAATGACTCTAATTTAACACGGAAGCCAAGGTCAGGCGTGCTTCTAATTGCCTGTCATTTTGATAAACTCTGTCAACTTGTTTGAATTTATTTGTCTCACGTTCCTTATTCCGAAGGTGGCGCGTCGGGAGAGGGAGAGAGTGTTTGTGAAAAAGCAGCGGGCTGAACTCATTTGGTGTGGCTGTCCGCGCCGTGCTGCGCATCGGACGGGTTCAAAATGAGCATGCTTGCTAAGTGTATGTGTATGGTAATGAACTCTGTGACCCCTGACCCCAGTGCAGAGCCCAGGCCTATCTCCATATGCAGCAGCAGGATAACAGGAGGCAGCTGCACTTCGAGCTGATTGGCGTCCTGAGAGGGGGGCACATCCACCTTCTGAGATGGATGCTAGCTCATGTCTGGGTCTAATGAGAATTTATTTCTCCACCCAAGATCCGAATATTTATTCCCCCCAAATGTCTTTTTGTTGTGCTCTATTGTGTGCTCCTTTTTGATGGAAACAACTGATTTTCATTCCCTGATTGTATAAATCACTTATTACCCATCACTTATTGAATTCTATTGAATTATTATTTAGCTTTATACCAAAGATTAGTTTGAAACCTTTTTGCAGCTCTTAGTAGCTACTTGTGTGAGAGTGTGCGTGTCTATCAGTGTGTGTACGGTGTCATTTCTTTTCTAGTGGGTGTAGTGCTGTGAGTTTGTGTGGTTTTCTCAGGAGGTGTATAACTGAGTCAGTGTCATTTAGTTAGTGTGGAGTACAATGAGTGCATGTGTGTGGATGGTTCTGTCATTGTGTGTAGCGCCAAGAACGGCTGACATTGTTCTGTTCACACTTTGGTGTTGTTAGTGCTGTGTGTGTAGGTGTGTCTGTGTGTGTGCGTGTGTGTGTGTGTGTGTGTGTGTGTGTGTGTGTGTGTGTGTGTGTGTGTGTGTGTGTGTGTGTGTGTGAAACTGGAGAACTGAGGTGATGGTGTGTGTGTGTGTGTGTGTGTGTGTGTGTGTGTGTGTGTGTGTGTGTGAAACTGGAGGACTGAGGTGATGGTGTGTGTGTGTGTGTGTGTGTGTGTGTGTGTGTGTGTGTGTGTGTGTGTGTGTGTGTGTGTGTGTGTGTGTGTGTGTGTGTGTGTGTGAAACTGGAGGACTGAGGTGATGGTGTGTGTGTGTGTGTGTGTGTGTGAAACTGGAGGACTGAGGTGATGGTGTGTGTGTGTGTGTGTGTGTGTGTGTGTGTGTGTGTGTGTGTGATACTGGAGGACTGAGGTGATGGTGTGTGTGTGTGTGTGTGTGTGTGTGTGTGTGTGTGTGTGTGTGTGTGTGTGTGTGTGTGTGGGTGTGTGTGTGTGTGTGTGAAACTGGAGGACTGAGGTGATGGTGTGTGTGTGTGTGTGTGTGTGTGTGTGTGTGTGTGTGTGTGTGTGTGTGTGTGTATGTGTGTGTGTGTGTGAAACTGGAGGACTGAGGTGATGGTGTGTGTGTGTGTGTGTGTGTGTGTGTGTGTGTGTGTGTGTTTGTGTGTGTGTGTGAAACTGGAGGACTGAGGTGATGGTGTGTGTGTGTGTGTGTGTGTGTGTGTGAGTGGTCAGTGTGGGGCGCATGCGGGACTGATGCGAATCCTCCCTGCTTCATTATCCCTACGGTAGCCAAGCAGAGCACCGGGCACCTCGCCCCGGCCCAGTGGGGCTCTGGGCCGTGCCGGCCACTCGCCCGAGACGGCGGCAAATGAACTCCAAAACACGCCGTTCATCTTCCAGATAGAGTGATTTAGTGATTTAGCATGGAAGCGTGTCTCCAAGGAGGCCTCGGCGCACCCCCTCGACCTGCACTCCGAATTCTGCCGAATAAACATTTATATTGTTTAAGTCGATGTTTGCCATTATGAAAATAGAAGTGGAGCATTTGAGATGCATTTGGAGCTGTTCTGTGCATAACTGACCTGGGAGAAAATGTAGAAAAATGGCACCGGGACGCGTAAGTGAGGAAAAATGAATATGTCTGACTGGACCCTGCGTGCTCTTTGGGGATTTGAAAATCGTACTTAGGTGGGTTCGGAAAAAAAACCCTCTCCTCTTTTCCTGTTGAGTTCAACCGAAAAAAAAGAGGAGAGGGGTATGCTGCAGCCATTTTTATCCCCCCCTCTTTTTTTATTATCTTCCTTCAAGGGGAGAGGCGGGCTTTTTTTCTTTTTTTTTTTTTTTTTTTAAGACTGGATTTCACTCCCGTAATTTTCTCATCACTCAGATGCAGCCACCTGTCTCTTCCCAAGATTCCCTTCCTTTGTCTCTTAAATAATAAGCCAGCATCCGCATGCGGAATGGGGAGAGGGAAATGACCACGGAGGAAGATGGAAGGTGCGAGAGTGGGGAGCAAGAAATGAAAAAAAGAGGGGGAGAAGAGAGGAGGCGGTCAGAGTGAAGAGGAGGGGGGGGGGTGAGAATGGAGAGAGGGAAAGAGTGAGAGAGAGAGAGAGTGAGAGAGCAAAAAAATAAGAGGAGCAATAGAGAAGGGAGGCATTATGGAAAAAGGAGAGGTGACCTTTTTTCTCTATCTGCCACCCCACCACCACCACCACGTCTTCCACCATTTGTTCGTCTTAGTGGACTGGCCAATTGGTAGGCAGCCATGTCTGTGGAGAGAAGGCGGCCATTTTGTCGCCCCCCTCCTCATTACGCTGCTTTGATTTCATGCAGCAGTGCAGCGGGGATGTGCTGGTCACCGCTCCTCGTCTCCTCGCTCACGGCAAGCATCAGCTGGAGTGTGTGAAGGGTGCTGAGGAGCTGGAGCTGGGGGGGGGGGGGGGGGGAGTAGGAGTGCACGTGCTTGGGGGAGGCGAACGAAGGGCAGTAGGGGGGCAGGATTAGACAGCCGGACCCCTGGGTTGGAGGCCAAGTTCATCACGGTGCAGACAATGGAAAGCTCTTCAGAAAGCAATTGGGCTCTCAGTGATATTGGCCTTGGTGTGCCGGGGCTGCGCATGTGCGGGGGGAGGGATGGGGTGGGGGGGGCGAGGGCATCTGCTAGAGACCCCCTCAGCATTTTTGCTTCACCTCTATTCTCTCTCTCTCTTTCTCTTTCTCTCGCTCTCTCTCTCTCTCTCTCTGTTTATCTGCCTCTCTCTCTTTATGTCTTCCTCTCCTGGCTCTGTAGCCACAGTTCTACAGTCCTCTTGTCCACAGCCCCACTGCTGTTAATTATACTCCATGAACATCACACTGACCACTCTGTGTTTGTATCTGGATGTGTGTACGTGTGTGTGTGTGAGTGTGTGTGTGTGTGTGTGTGTGTGTGTGTGTGTGTGTGTGTGTGTGTGTGTGTGTGTGTGTGTGTGTGTGTGTGTGTGTGTGTGTGTGTGTGTGTGTGTGTGTGTGTGTGTGTGTGTGTGTGTTGTTTGTTCATTTCTGAGCATGCTCCATGACCAGAGCCCTATATGATGGAGGAAGCCTTCCAGCCCTCCTCTCCCCCCTCAGGCCTCTCCTCTCCTCATTAAAGCCCCCTCCCAGGCTGGACCAGCTGCTCTGTCACCATAACTGCCATTGTGAGGGTCCACACACACACACACACACACACACACACACACACACACACACACACACACACACACACACACACACACAGGCACTGCCTTTGACTGGTATGGAATGAAAAGGGTCCCCATCACCCCCTAGTCACCAGCAGACGTTCCTGCTTCTCCTGTGCCCCATCATGGCAGCCTAAGGTCAAACGGTCTGGGTGATCACGAGAAGTGGGGCATTGTATATCTATGGGCATATCTATGAATGAAGCTGAGGGTTTTGTGTGTGTGTGTGTGTGTGTATGTAGGTGTGTGTGTTTCCTTCATGAAATGCTAGCTTTCTCTGTTGTTAAGGTAATACACGGTTCAATCGGAAAGTGTCTTTAATTACAAAAGGAGGGAAAATGGGTCTTTTTCATGCTTTCTTTGTGGACCACTGTATATAACAGACTAATATTGCATGTATGTGTGATGTTTGGAAGAAAGGGGATATTGCTGCAATCGTTGTACATTGTCCAACAGGCTATAATGGCATTATTTATGCAACAACATGAGAATGTAAAGCAGTTCTGCTCAAACTGGAGACGGAACTAATGAAAAGGCAATCTTTGCCAGAGCAAATGATCTTTTTGAAATTAATACTTAATATTTCATCATTTCTATATATTTTTAATGTGCTCTTTGCATTTTTACAAATATAATGTATCCTTCCATATTCATCTGGCCCCTCGGCCTTGATGAGTACTTCAAATGTGAATTAAGGCACTCCATTTTTAAGAAGAAAATGAGTAATAATTCAGATATATTAATAATATATAATAATAATGCTGTTCAGAAGAACCCGAGAGTTGGAAAACAGCAGGAAAGAAAAAAGACAGTGAATGACTATGAGAATAAAGTGGTCTTGCTTTGTTTGTAGTTTGTTTGCCGTAAAGCTGTCACAAGTGTCACAGTAGCCCAGTGTGTGTGCCGGTCAGCTCCCATCCTTGAGCTGTATCGCCCAAAATACAGCAGACGGACATTGGCTGGCTGGTGGCTGACTGAAGAGGGATTGTAAGCGGCCCCCCTCCCCCCACTTCACCCAGGCTCTTGTACTTAGCCCATTTAAAAGTCACCGCTAACACAGGCCGCTCATCAATATTAATTATGCTTCGTGTTAATTTTAGCCAATCCATATCTCTTTGTGCTGGTGAAATGTTCCAGATGACAGGGGTTGTTGAAAGCTGAGGAAAGGACACTGTCTTAGAAGTGTGGGTGTCAGAGAGAGAGGGAAGGGGGGGGGGGGTTATCTCTTTTCCCTTTTCTATTCTCTCTTTTTTCTCTCTCCTTCACACACTTTCTTTTCCACTGTCTTTAATAGTTCCTCAAAGGAAATGAATTCATTTTCCCCCCTCTTTTCTCCGGCTTTTAAAAATAATATTAGAAATTCTGATGATTATGGTTGTATTAAAATGATTGAGATGGGGTGGTAATGTCAATAGAGTCATTTACCTCCCTGTGCTTAAACCTTAATGGGGCTGATAAAACGGCCGGGGCCATTTCCTCTGGCCCTCGCCGCCGCTCACGAGAGAGGAGTTTTAGGGCCCTCTGAATTTGGGGGGAGTCAGAGATGATGCGGGTTAGTGCCGGACTAGTGCCGCACGTAAATCTGTTCTTCTGACGGAGTGGACAGGTTTAACTGGGTGCAGGTGTGAGCGCTGTGTGTGTGAGAGTGGTGTGTGTGTGAGAGTTGTGTGTGTGTGTGTGTGTGTGTGAGGTGTGTGTGAGTGTGGTGTGTGTGTGTGAGGTGTGTGTGAGTGTGGTGTGTGTGTGTGAGGTGTGTGTGAGAGTGGTGTGTGTGTGTGAGAGTGGTGTGTGTGTGTGTGTGATGTGTGTGTGAGTGTGGTGTGTATGTGTGAGGTGTCCAGTTCGCCGCCATTCCATTTCTTTTGCATTGTTGTGTTTTACTGATTTGCTCTAAAATGGTTGTGGCAAAAGGAAAATAGTAAGTGAGAGTTACTATATATTCAGTATTCAATTAGGTCAGGGGCTGCTGACGTTTCTGGACATAGATATTATAGTAGAGATCCAGGATGGGGCTGGTACAATGCATTTGCTCACTTGATTGTTGTGAAAATACTCTGTGTTGACCACAATAAAGTCTATCAGAAAGACAGGAGTAAAAGAGAGGAAGAGGAGAGAGGAAGAAGAGAGAAAACTAAAGAGAGGTGTAAAAAGCGGGAGGGAGAGCGAGCTTCCAGCCAAGCCCAGCCCAGCATAGCGAGTGGTGACAGACTCTGAGGGGACCTCGGCGTGGTCATGACTTCAAACTCGCTGCGTTTGGCCCCTGCCAGTCCACGGGGGCCCCAGACCCCAGTCAGCCTGCCGGAAGCAACAGCAGCGGGGAAAAGCTTTGGCAGCAGCAGGGAGCGGCAGCCTCCACACTCATCCTCAGCACCCAATGTACCCCCCCCAACAACCCTAACAGCCCCCCCACACACTTTACTCGCCCCTGCCCCTGCCCCTGCCCTCCACCGCCTCCACCTCCACCTCCACCAGTAGCAGCCTTCAGGGGCAGCCAGACTCAGCCATTTGAACCTTATCCGTCCCACTGAGCCTCTATGATAAGCCCAGGCACAGACATGGCTCCAGCAGCTGTCAGGGGTGATACGCATGACAATCAGCTGCATTATTACGGCACAGAGCAAATCTGGATCCACCTCATGGATATGTGCATATTAGGACACTTTGAAGTGTTATTGCGTACAGCTGAATCAGATGTTTTGGTAGATTTGACACAATAGTAATAGGGAAGAAAAAAACCAAGGTTCACTAAAGTTAATGCTCATTGTCCAGGAGCATATAGGTGTATTTGGTTGTAAAGTCAGTGTTTGAAACAGAATATATGCCGTACTTTAAACCACTGATTATCCATGCAAGAGTTTAATTTTGTCATGGTGATATTTTTGATTTATTGATTCTGGGTCACTGCTAAAAGTTGGCAGAGCAGCTATATTGTCTTTCTGGGAGATAAATAAATGCACATGTGCACTCTGTCGCTCTCTCCCTGCCTCCATCTCTCCATCTCCCTCTTTCTTTCACTGTCACTCTAACACACACACACACACACACACAGATAGAATGAATTGAAGTCGTTTTGATGAAAAATGAGGGGCTGATTTTGGACAGCTCAGAGGAGCCGGCAGTGATGTCATTAAGAGACAGCCTGGACTGATAAGGTGAACGGAGTTATTGAATAAATAAATAAATTAAATTAGGATATTATGTATTCTTTTCACCTCCCCCCAGCCCCCCCCCCCCCCCCTGCTTCCCCTAAATCCTGTCCAGTGGGCCCCCTTGCCACTCCTGTCACAGCCCCAGTAACCCCCCCTCCACAAATCACACACACACCCACCTCAGCACCACGCCTCCCAAACCTGCGCGTCATCTCCCCTCAAACTTCAACCTGCCATCTCCTCCGTTCCCCCCTCCTCCTTTCCTCAAGAATATACACAAACAGAGACAAAAAAAAGAAGAGGATTTTAATGCAGAGTGGCAATAAATAATACATTTGACTAATACACATTCAGCCTGATTTAGCCTTCATCCCCTCCCACACACACCTCACGTTTACTGTATGTGTGTCCCGGGGGCTGAAGTTGGCAAATTCAGGGGAGGGAGGCTTTCCCCTGAACAGAGATCAGTGATGGCTCGATAATAGGCTAAAAAACTAGCATGAGAAGAGGGATGGGGGAGTGAGAGAGAGAGAGAGAGAGAGAGAGAGAGAGAGAGAGAGAGAGAAAGAGTGGCAAGCATATTATAACTCATCCATGTGGATCCCCCCTAGTAGATAGGGAGCAATGCCTTGTTGAAAGTGTCTTCTGAACACTTAGAGAAAAGGAGACAGAACGGAGCATCTGGCACATCCGTGTGTGTGAGCCCAGCACTTGAGCACGTGTGTGTGAGTGAGTGCGTCTGTGTGTGGCTGTACATTCCTACGTGTGTGTGTGTGTGTCTGTGTGCATTTCTCACACTGCATGCTATTCTTGCCAAGGTAAATAGACCTCTGAGATATTGTGTGTATCTCTCATTGTGTGCTTGTATTTGTGTGAGTGTGTGTGTGTGTGCGTGTGTGTGTGTGTGTGTGTGTGTGTGTGTGTGTGTGTGAGCGGCTCTGTGTCGGAGCCTGTCTCCTGAGCCAGCTCAGCGCCTGAGAAGAGCGTGTGAGCCCGTGTGCATGTGTGAGTGAGTGTCTGTGTGTGTGTGTGTGTGTGTGTGTGTGTGAGGGGGAGAGAGAGCGAGAGAGTGAGAGCAGGAGAGAGGGGGGAGAGGGAGAGGGAGAAGGGGAGAGCAAGAGAGAGAGATTGAGATTGAGAGTGAGAGAGAGAAAGAGAGAGAGAGGTATTATGCACCCTGGATGCTGCTGCCTCGTGCTTTAAGCAGGCTGCCTTGTGAGCCCAGGTAGTGCGCGCCGGCATCTAAATAAGCAACTCGCTCAGCGTCCCCACCAGGACTGGAGGCTGGGCTGCCGGCAGAGTGTGAAATCACACTAATACTCAGTACAGTCAGCCCCAGCCTGTGCCTGAGACGCGGCCGCCCGCTCGCTAGCACTCACTCTCTCTCTCTCTTTCACTCACTCGCACTCACTCTCACTCACTCCCCCACTGTAGCCAGAGGAGAGACTCGCAGACGAAGAAAAGTGAGGATTGGAACGTCAGCAAGGGGGAAAAAGGAGAAGAGAGGCGGAAAGAGACCCCCCCCTAAAAAAAAAAAAGAGAAAGAAAGGAAGAAAGAAAGAAAGAGAAAGACAGAAAGGTTAGTACATTCCTTCTCTCTGTCTTGTTTTAGCAGATTGAGTTTTTTTTCCTCTTCTTCTTCTTCTTCTTCTTCTTCTTCTTGTTCTTCTTCTTCTTCTTCTTCTCTCTCTGACTCTCCCTCTCTCTTTCTCTCTCTGTCTCCCCCTCTCTCCCTCTCTCTCTCTCTCTCTCTGAGTGTTGTGGGTGAGTAGCTTAGGTTGGGACTGCTGTGTTTTGCTGGAGAAAGTATTGATTGTGTGCTGCAAGTTTGTGGGAAGTGTGCTCTCTTTTGATCCCGCCAGGTGGGAGCAGGTGGGAACAGTGGATGTGGGGGGGCTTAGGATGGCGCTGGAGCAGGCCAGCAGATGACTTGTGTGTATGTGTGTGTGTGTGTGTGAGTGTGTGAGTGTGTTCACATGTGTGTGTGTGTGAGCAAGAATTGCATGTGTCTCTGAATGAGCGGTGTGTGTATTAGGGTGCCCGCACCTGTGTGCTGCATGTCAAAAGACTATATCTATGTGCTCTGGGAACTGTTTTTTTTTTTTTTTTTTTACCGCTAGCTGGTATAAGATGATCGGGTCAGAAAAGGGCATGTGTGTGTGTGGGGGGGGGTGTATGGTGGGTGTGTTTTGGGGGGGGCGGGGGGGGGGGGGGTGTTGATGTGTGGGAGTGTTTGACTGTAAATTTAGACAGTTTCAGGCAGGCTGTTCTCTTCATGGTCAGTGTTGGTGTGTACCAAGAAAACAGGAATGGGGTTTTGCGATGGGGGGGTTTGGGGGTTGTGCCGGGGCCCTTGCCGAAAAATGTAAAACTAAAAATTCATGTCCACCCATCGCCATCACAACGCACCACTTACATGGAGTTGTAGGGATGCACGGTTGCTTACGGACAGCGCACACCACACACAACACTTACGAACATGTGCAACACACCCGCTGTCATACACTGACATATCACACACTGAGGGGGTCACTGCACCCATGACCCCCAGCACACAGACTCTCTCTGTCACACACACACCCTCACACTCACATTCGCCAAACACACCTGACAATTTGAAGGCGTCTGCCGCCATTTTTTTCACATTTTTTCTTCCTATTTAAAAAAAACAAACAAACGCAACACAAAAAGAGGAAGGAACATTTCACACTCGTCAGTGTAAGACACAACATCATGTTTGTCACTTTTTGCCATCGTTTGTGGTGGGTGTTTTTTTTTACAATGCAGGAAGTGCTAGTCATTTATGAATTTTTGCGTTCGCGGTGGTTAAGGCGACAACAAACTTTGCAGGGGAGCCCAGCAGCAGTGCAGCTGTGGTTGAGAACCCCGTCCCCGGATCGAAGTGGGGAAATGTCTGGTCCCGGGGTTTGTGTCAGCACTTAGACGGCAAAAGCCACACACGCAAAGGGGAACTGGGAAAGCCAGGACTACCAAATTGTCAGCAACACTAAAGACATCAACACAAAAATTTCAGCCATCCATCATGGCTGTCCGTACATTTCTGTGGCGACAGTGATTTATTCCAGGACTGAAAACCATTTGAGTGGGAATGGGGAAATAAGCTGCAGCACCCTGTCCGGCTGGAGGACTACACACACACACACACACACACACACACACACACACACGCATGCACACATACACACACACACACACATACACACACACACACACACACACACACACACACACTGAGCACATTACCATGAGCTCCAAGGCAGAAAAGCATATTTACACTCTCAGAAAGGCAGCCTTTCCACCGTTACCTTTTTATCCATGAAGGAAACCAAAAAGCAGAAAATATTTCACCAGTATGGGTAAAATATATATCAAAAATAAGTGTCTCATTATGAATATATTGAATCAGCGCACAGCAAATTCCCATAAATGTTTCATCCATTTCGCTTTCTTTAAATATCACGTGAGGTATGTACACATTCATACACACGCGCAAACACACGCACATAGACTGACTGCCACTCTATATGAGGGACAATCTGCAGTTTTCTTTTCCAGCGGGGCGGAATTGGGCCACCTCAGTGTGTCGGCGTACGTATGTGTGCCTTGCTTGCTATTTTGTCAGTTTGCTTTGTTGTATCTCTGTCTCTCCTTCTCTCTCTCTCTCTCTCTCTCTCTCTCTCTCTCTCTGTCTCCTAGTGTCTCTTTTTCTCCCCCCTCTCTACACTACTCTCCTCCCTCTCTCAGTCTGTCTTCAATCGCAGGATTCTCTCTTTCTTTCTTTCTGTCCTCCTCCTCCTCCTCTCTCTCTCTCTCTCTCTCTCTCTCTCTCTCAGCTTCCCTGTCATTTTTTATATCTCTGATGATAACTCAGCTCCCATACTGTGCAGGCAGATTTATCAGAGCGAGCACAGCACCCCCCCCCCCCCCCCCATCCCCATCCGCATCCCATTGTCCCCCCCCCCGCCCCTCCCCTCCCTCTCCTTTCCCTGGAGCCCCCAGCCCCTAAGCCCTCAACCCTGGATCTCTCCCCTGTGTTTGTGTTTTTATGTGCAGTCTGTAGATGCATGTTCATCAGCGGGGAGATTTCCTCTTTGTGTGTTCCCCCCCCCCATCTCTCTGTCTGATTTCCTCCTCTCTTTTTTCTCTCTTCTTTTCAGTCTTATCCTGAAAATGTGATTTTTATTGTTTATTTGATTTGTATGTTTGTGTGTATAGCAATATGGGTTTGTTTGTGTGAGTATATCGTTGGGAAGCAGGGAGGTGTATGTGGATGTTTTTTATGTGCGTGTGTGTGTGAGTGTGTGTTTGTGTGTTTGTGTGTGTGTGTGTGTGTGTGTGTGTGTCTGTGATTTATGTAGATGTGTGTGCTAAGATGTTCTTAATGTGTTTGGCCTTGCTGCTATCTCTGTCTCTGATCTGATGCTGGGCTGCTCTGGTCTGGATGGGCGGCTGTGTTTCTGCAGGGGATTGAGCTCAGGGAGATGTGTAGGCCATCACTAAGCCTACACACACACACACACACACACACACACACGTTAAATAAAACGAGCTAAAGGCTAATATTGTACTGCAATACGTAAGTTGAAAATGGATGTCTCCACGTGTCCTTCATATTGCAGAGAAATAGATGTGTTTGATATGGTCTTAGATGGAAAAGACTGAAAATGACCATATGCATTTTTATTTCAGAAAACTAAATATATGCATAGGAGAACTGTGTGCTGATTACAGTTAAAAAATTGCATTGAAATTGCATTGTGTAAAAATTGTGTTTTATTTTTATTTTAAATATACACTTCGCAAATCGAATGGGCCGCAGAGGCTATGTTTCTTTTCTCTTTTTTTTTTGCTGACATGAATATGGTTTCTGTGTGAGAAGTTTTGCAGCTTGAAATTTCTGGACTATTTGAATAGAGCATTTTTGCCCTCTGTCGTTTGCAGATTTAGAGCTCTGCATCTGTGTTGGCTGTCCCTATGCTGTGTGTAATTGAATGGGATGCGATGGCTGGTGGTGTTGACAGGCAGTTTGGCCTGGCATAGGGGCCCCCATCCTCTCCTCTGTGAGGTTTGGGCTCTGCTCCGATAACATGGCAAACTGGGCTTCTCTCTGGAAATCCAGGATTAATGCCAGCCTTAAAAGCTTAACATGGGCAGCCATTCATACGTGCATGGGATTGCCTGGGCTACCTCGGTCCCCCCTGTTATCGCCCCGGCAGAAGTCGACAAGGCCGGGAGCCTCTGGAGGAACTAAGTGTTTCACTTAGGCGTCGTCCGCGCCCCTCCATGATGCAGCGGTGGCCAGTGAGCGTGCTCAGTTGTGCTAGGTGGACTGAGGGGGGGCCCACGAGGGTCCAGCTGGCTCACGCCCTCCGCTCTGGTCTGACATTAAAAACAATAGGCCACCGGTCACAGCCTCTGTAGCACAGGAGAGGGGAAGGTAGCAACAGCGGAGAGGGGAAAGTAGCAGGGCTCCTGGAGGGATTTCCGATTTATTTTGCACTGTGTCCAGTGGAGTTTGGTTGTTTCTTTGTTTACAGTGTAGATTGCTGAAAGAAAGAGCAGTAAAAAAAATGACCTCATTGATCATTGAATATAGTTTTGAAAAATGATGGAGCTACAATGTGCGCTTTTGAAGTCTTTTAGTAATATTACTTTATTATGAATCTTGAGTGGAAAGCATTTATCTCCATTTTTGTAGCTGCTAATGCTAATCTTAGATACAGTAGATGCATCATTTTAGCTGGCTAACAAGTGCTTCTGCCTTTTTAATTTTAAGAGTGCTAATTTATTACTTGAGCAATATCTTTTGTTTTTGTAATGCAATTACCATTTGAAATGCACTTTGTTTAATGTGTTTAAATCAATGAATTCTAATTAAATCCCAAGCAATGTAAAAATAGGGAGCTGAGTAATTGTTTACTTGTGAAGAATTGTAGGCTTTAAAATTATTTTTGATGAACAAATTAATTGTATGATTCAGTCTGAAACGACATTGAATTTACAAAGACAAGCACAATTAATGAAATTTATCAAATTGGTCATTACATTTATCTTAATTTTAAATGTATCTCCTTTTTCGGGATACAGTAGGCATATATGTAAATTACAGGTGTTGTTTACAGCATAATCGTGTCATATTGTATTTTGAATTGAGTTACTTCATGCTGAGATCCCCCTCTCTCACCTCCCTCTATTTATAGGAAGTGTTTTAGCATGCCTTAGTCCACTGTCCTTTCCACAGTCATCCACACAGATTCTTTCCTCTTCACAATCACCCAGTCATTTTGACACAGTGTTTTGGTCGGGGAGAAGATTTTTCTGTCATTACGTTGTTGCTATTTTGTGAATGGTTGTATTGATACCTAATACTGAATTTGTGGCTACATGGCCCTGTAAGCATGCTCCGGTATTTGGCCGCTCAGAAATTGTAGTGCATTTACTGTATCAATACAAATCTTGCTATGGTGAGGTGTTATTTCCTCAATGCCACAAAGTTGTATTTATCCAAGTCCTTTTTTTTCTTTCCTACCGGGTTGTACGTGGGGTTTGTATTGGACAGCTTACGCTCTGCATGCTGCTCACGCTGCTCCGTCTCCTATTGGCTATCCGAGATGAATGACACCTGCCCCACCACTGAGCCAGTTTGTGCATCTCTGACATGGTGCTTGCCGGGCCCGTATTGGTTGCTGTGCCGAGTGTGTTTGTATGTGTGTGTATGTGTGTGTATGTATGTGTGTGTGTGTGTGAGAGAGAGAGAGAGAGCGATAGGGAGAGTGTGTTTACCGGCATAGGCACAGAAACAACAACGCAGAAACACCGGCCTCTACTGTTTGAATGGCTCGTCTGTTCCCTCTGTTGATAGACAGCTGTGGGTTACTGGGTTTTGATTCCCCTATCAAATCAGAAGAGGAGGGAGAAAGAGAGGGAGAGAGAAGGAAAGAAAGAGAGTGAATGTGCAAACTGTATGACAGAGAGAGAGAGAGAGAGAGAGTGAGAACACAGAGGTAGGGGGATGTAGGCATGTTTGTTCTCTGAAGACAGCATGTTGAAGTACAGTAGCACTAAGCCTGCGCTGTTAAAGGCACTGCACGTGGCATGATGAGGAAAAAAGGCAAGTTGACATCTCCTAGGGATTAATTGAATTACCCAACTGCCCTTGATTTATGCATCTCCTCCTGGCATCCTCGTTGCATTATTTGTATCTCCTTGTTTTTCCCCCCTCTTGCTGTCATCTTTCTTTCTGAGCGTCTCTTCTTCTTCTCCTCCTCCTCCTCCTTCTCCTCTTCCTCCTCCCCCCATCGCCTTATTAGGGAGATCTGTAATATCCATCAGAAGGGAAGTTGTAAGTTGTAATCATGCACACTGAGTGCGGAGTGTCCAGGGGTAAACACACGTGCGCTCATCACTCTGCCTCCTGTTTCGTTTCATCATGGCACTCGTGCAGATGACCCTCTGCCTCGTGTCGTGGTGGTGACGGAGGAACTGTACACTTCCCTGTTCTGTGTGCTGGGGAGGGGGGGGGGTCCTGATGGTCCAGCCACCCTCAGGGGTTGTTAGTGTTTGTGTTTGTGTTTGTGTGTGGAGCTGGCAGCCATAGAGGGGGGTGGGGGGGCTCTAATGGTTCATTCGGTGGTTCCCCCTTCTCTTTGTGGTCCGAAAACAGTGGTGCACCACACAAACACGACAGGAAAGAGCATTCGAAGGCTATCGCTATGGTGACACCTTTGAAAATGAAACATGTCTGTTTCAACCAGGAGTGATTGCTTTTTTTTTCTTTTTTCATTTCCCAGATTGCTAACACTCAGTCACTCAGTCAGAGCTATTTATGAGATGATATTTTGGTATCTGTATTTGTGTTACATCAAAACATGGTTCACAGTTTGTGTGTGTGTGTGAGAGAGATGTGTATGAAAAACAAGATGGCACCGATGGAAAGGGACTGATATTTTGTATAGTGTTGATTCCATTTTGTTCATCCTGATGCAGTCAGGCTGCAGGAAACGGCGGCTTTATGCCTCAAACACATCACCCTCCCTCGCACACACACACACACACACACACAACACACACACACACACACACACACACAGACACACTCACACACACAGACACACTCACACACAGACACACACACACACACACACACACACACACACACACACACACACACACACACTCACACTCATTCCCCTCTCCCCTCCCCAGCACTGCTAGAATATAATCCACTGTCTTCTGACCTTCACGTCATGCCGCGCTGCAGTCATTTCAATTCACTGGCCACTATGAGCATGAAATGTCCTCCAGTCCATTTCCCTCTCTCAGCATGGCCTCCCTTCCCTCCTTCCCTTTTTCCGCTCACACCGGGGCAGCCGCAGACGAGTGCGGACGGAGGGGACGTTTCTCATTCGCTGCATGTACAGAGACAAAAAAGGAAAAAAAAAAGTGAAAAAGATTGGAGTGAAAAGACCCCCAAAAAATAGTCGAATGAGGAACACACATTTAAAAAACTACACTGCAGGACCCCATTGTTTCTTGTCTCATTGTCTTGCACTGGAAAATGACTGCGGCTCAACCGCAGTTTAAATGTACGCTTTTTTCTGCCAAACAAGGTTCTATAGTTTAATGTGGGGAAAGGCATTGTCAAAGGCACTGTTAAAGGCAGCCCACAGGGAAAGAACTGATCCAGGGATCCTGGTGTTTTCTGAATGATTATATCCTTTGAGGCCATCGAAATAGTGTACTTGTGTTGTTTGCTACAAGTTTGGAACTTGTTCTGTCATTGCCTGGATCTGTTGGTGGTGTACCATGGGCTATTCCGCAGTGTTTGTACTGATATTTGTTGTGTGTGTGTTTGTTTATATTTATGTGTGTATACATGCTTATTCCTTCCAGAGTCCATTCAGTCTTATAATAGTAAGGAATAACATACACACACACACACACACACACACACACACACACACACACACACACACACACACACACACACACACACACACACACACACAACCCTGGCTCCTATTTTGAATATATAGAATATATGAGACATAAAATAATATTAAAGAAAAATGAAGAGAGCCAGAGAAAAGGGAGCACCCTGGATATCATCCGATGATTAAAAATCTATCCCTGCTGGAGTGGCTTGGCTGGCTGAGGGCTTGATGTGATCCGTGGCTGGTGTTACGGTCAGGGGTCCCCGGGGAGAGCTCTCGTGTTGTCAGGGTCACACAGGGCTTAGAGAGCTTGGCATTTGTGTGAGACGCTTCTAAATGAATTCACTGAAAATGTGTTTTCAGATTTATTTATTTTTTTCTTCCCACCTCGTCTGCTATCACTCACTTCCTCTGAGGATTGGTGGATAATGGCACATGTCATTCATTTGAAAATTACAGATAACTACGTCTTTTTCAGTTTGTATAACTGATGGCTGCAGCTGCCGTGCTGCACTCCATAATTAAGGCTCAGGTTCTGTGTGTGTGTGTGTGTGTGTGTGAAAGAGAGAGAGAGAGAGAGAGAGAGAGAGAGAGAGAGAGAGAAAATAGTAAGTGAGGCAGACAGGAGGAGTGAAGGAGAGACTTAAAAGTAGATTATGAAATCATCATGTCTGTCATGTATTGAATCTCGAAATGTGAAATTTCTTTGCATTGTGTTCACGCTAGCTCCTCACAACCTTCTAACCGTACACACACACACACACCCAATTCTGGATACACGTTGCCCCCCCTTTGAGCGACTGAAGAGGTCGTAAAGCATAAACCCGACAACCGCGGGGCTGACAGGGAAGCCTCGGCAATCCGCAATCAAGCCTCCAAGTGCGAGAAGCCTCTGCTCTGCTCGCTCGCTCGCTGCACCGCTGCACCGCTTCGTTTGTCATGCTCCCTAAATCTGCGAATGTTCCCCACTAAGTACTGCAGAGGGCCTGCCCAGAATGCTTCAGCCCCGCCGTGATTAATGACAGCGCCTCGTTTGAATCCCATGAGCGCTGTGATACATAGTCACCAGTGCTCAGATCATGCCCACGTTTGAACTGAAGCCTTCCTCTTAGTGTTTCACCTTCCCCTTAGTGTGTGTGTGTCTGTTTCTTTTTTTCCTCTTTCTTTAAACTCCACTGCCTTCAGATGTATTCCACGTCAGGTGGCTTGCTTTGAGTGCTAATTAGTTTTCTTTTGTTATGATTATTAATCTCCTCCCACGCCAGGTTGAGACCTAATTCTGTGACTAGTAGCGAGTCATAGACGTGCGCCATCAGTGTTTGTCCCTGCCATGCTACTTGATGCTACGCTGTTGCAGCTGCTGCTGCTGCTGCTGCTGCTGTTGTTTTCCTGCACGAGTGGATTGACACGGTTAGCATCCATTAGAAGTCGACACCGGAGCATCTGGAACGTCCCAGGCAGCTTTTTGTTCTCATCTTATAAGCACCACTCCTCGCCAACTGGTTGGTGTCATTTCCCCCCCTCTTGGATGGGCTGACACGGACACTCACTCTTATCACCTCCGCGTCTGATGGCCCTGTGAGCAAGGGAGACGCTCTCTCCGAGGCCCTCTGATACAGTACACACTCTGTTTCCATCTCCATCTCTGAGAGCGTCCAGCCCAAAGAGGGCTTAAGTCAGCTCCTACACAGTCACCCCCCATTTACCTTCGGCTCATGTCAGGGTGGATGGAGCTTTGGTGCACATGAATGGAGGGCATTTGTTAGGAAACTGTATCTCCTGAGATGTGGCTGGAGTTAAAAAATTGTGAGAGGCTATTGACAGTAAATGGCTGCCATGAAAAATGAATCACACATGTGGATGTGGGTGCGTGTGTGTGTGTGTGTGTGTGTGTGTGTGTGTGTGTGTGTGTGTGTGTGTGTGTTTGTGTGTGCTGTACTGGGCTGTGCAGAGTGTCTGTGTCTGCTGTGTGCAGTGTGCAGTGTGCAGTGTGAAGAGGGTCTGGTGGATCCTGTGAGGGGCAGTCTGTCCCTGGCCATTCATTCTCAGCAGCCCCCCGTCTAATTAATGTGAGCCACACTCATATACGTTATTGCACAGGGACCCTGTCACTCATTAATCATGTGACCTTCGCCGGCGAGCTTAATGACCTTGGAGGGGCAGATCAGCTGGAGATGGCTGAAGCTGCGGAATTAAATTGTTTCGGGAAGTGGCGACGGTCACACCGGGCAATTTATATGGCCACCTCACTGGGGTCCTCCTCCACCGGGCTCTCTGGCCAGAGAGTGTACCAGGAAGTGGGATGCAGGGCCAGGAAACAGCAGGGAAGCTTATCTGCCGAGCAGCTCCCGATCGCTCTGGAATTTTCTTTTGAATCCTCGCCTCCCTCGAGCATACATCAAATCAGCCCTGTGAATCATGAACTGTTCTGGTGGATAGTTTTGCCGCGATTGATTCTGAATCGTCTCTGTGAATGATCTTTGTGAATACTTTATGAAGTTTTATGAGTTGAGCGCTGTTTGAAACATCTTTATGAATCATTCCCCATGAATTGTCTCTTAATCTCCTGAATCTGCTTTCTACAATAACTCTGCGAGTCTGCCGAACTCCCCCCCCCTTTTTTTTTGAAGCGAATATTTTTATGACAACATTCCAGGGGGCCAGGTTTAGCTAGAATAAATTCAGCATGTAATAGTAGTGCCTGCTGCAGTGGAGAAGGAGAGTCCACTTGCACTCAAAGCAACCCTCCCCTGTTGTTCTAGAGCATTTTCCACAAGATTCGCTCCGGTTCCTGTATTTTTAGCTGGTTCCTTTGTGAGCGTCCTTGGAGCCCGGGTTTTTTCATTACTGGATAATTACCGAAAGCGATTATAATCCTGACTCCATAGGTGTGCAAAGTTTAAATAAAAATGGTGTCACGGCAGCCGTCTTCCACTTGGCAATCGTAGCATTAAAATGTTGGCTTTCTTCTCAGTGACATTAAAATGGGGGGATTTTGTTTATCCCTGCCTTTGTTTATTTAACATTTTGCTCAGCGGGGGGAGTTTCAGATAGCTTGTTTTCAAGACAGTCCCTGCAGACAGCGAGCAAACACTCCACAGTTTCATCAAATAGAACAATGCTCAACTTTCCCCCTCAGCCCCACACCGGGAAATATGGCAAAGCAGTGCACCAGAATGGAATATGATTGAAAATGATTGTCATAATTTTTTGGAGTCAGGCACAATATGTATGCACTGGAGTTTTTTTCACACCCCTCCTTGTCTCTCTCTTTCTCCCTGTCTTTCTCCCTCTCTCACTCTCCTCTCTCTCACTCTCTATGCCACTATCTATCTCTCTTTGTTATTTGTGACTCATGCGCATAAGTGCACTCCTCCACACACAAAAAAACAAATGAAAAGAAGGAAAAAAAAACAACAACATTTGAAAGCATTTCATTCTTCGGCAAAGTTGTGTGGATATTGTGTCATTAATGAATTCACTGATGTGTGAAGGGATTGTAGATTCTCTCTCTTTAAGATGGCATCAACAGCCAGTTGGGCATATAAAAATGCTAAAATAAAAGATCGGAGACGGGGAGAATGGAGAGAGAGAGCGAAAGAGAGAGAGAGAGAGGGAGAGGGGATGAATATTGGGAATGTGTGTGTGAGTGAGTTCACTCCTGTATAAAATGAGATTGGACTCAGTCTCACTCCTCGTTAAGAGCACAGGAGGTCTTGTGGACTGCTCTCTTCTGGAGACTGCTTATCCTGTGCAGAAGAGCAGGGGCCTGGACTTACTCCGATTTGTGCACCAGTAGGACTAACCTACCACCCCCCTTAATGTCCCTCGAGAAACACTTACAACTTCAACAAGTCAGTTCCTTTGGATTCTGAACATAGGAAGTGTGCCTGAATTTCTAAAGAAAAAGTGTGTATAAAAAAACCTTAATGACTTCTACATACATGACTTCTACAAATTGTGATTGTATTATTCTGATACATATTATCAGATAATCATGCTTCTCTGCACAATTTCGTTTTTTTTAATCGTCTTAATAAAAATCAACAAAAATTGCACCACCCAACAAAAAAACACCCAAACCCAGGCAGTGCAGGTTAGAGGGCATTATCTATGGAACAACAGCAGGCGAATAATGAATGCTGCTTTTCTAAAGCAGAGACTGTTTATTTCTGTCCAAGGTCAAGTAGACCATCTGTGGAGAATGCCTCAGGTCCAGTGTCAACATGAAACTGCTGGGGCTAGTCATGGCTGTAGGTGGACACAGAGAGAGACGAGAGTCCCTGAGATTTGGCCCTCATTAAATTAGAATGTGTTGTTGCAGGCTCTTGGATACAAGACATATAAAATATCTTACTTTTCTTATTCACACTCTCTTTCTCTTTCTTCCCATCTCTCTCTTTCTGTCTCTCTTCTTTCTTTCTCTCTCTCTGGAGCCAGCTTGATTAATATTTTCCGTTGTTCTGTAACCATGGCAATGAGGTCAGCATATGATACTTAATTGAATCTTTCCACTGCCTTTGTGCACATCTCCTGCACCCGAACAATAAAATCTTCCGCTGATGACTCCTACCCCCTGTGTTCCCTCCTCCAGCTCCCTCAATCTTTCTTTCCCTTCACTTCACCATTTATGCAGTTTTTCTTCTTCTTTTTTCTCCTTTTTTTTTGGTCCAACACCCCCTCAGCTCCCATTCACGGAGTCTTTCAGTATCTCTGTCCACGAGTCTGTCTGGTCAAAAATTCTTCCCCTGATCACCTCTTTCGACATGTCAGCTATTTCATTTGATCCAGCCCATGATTTAGTCTCGGTCTGGTACTGCTGATGAACTCTGTGTTTGGTCTGCTCTTTCCTTTTAGCCTCGCTATTACAGTGTTTTGTGTTTTACCTCCCATCTCTGGCCCTTTGTTTTGCCTTTTAGCATTGTATCTCTGAAATGGAGGGTAAGGAGGTCACTGCCGTTTTTTTTGTTCTTTCTCTTAATGTCCTTTGCTTCAAGTTTCTTAGTGTGTCTCTGCTCATCCACTCTATTTCTCTCTCTTTCTCTTCACTTTTCTCTCCTTTCCAGTTGGATGTAAACACTCAAATCAGTCTTTAGCATTATCCGCAAAAAAAAATCTTAACCCATTCTAATGACTCTGTCGATGAAAAGGGGTGAGAGTGAAAGCTTGGCTGCTGTTGCTCCACGGTCATACAGTGGTAATCTCAGAGGAGGGTCAGTGCCAATGTCCCCATATTCATGCCTACCCACCTCAAGGGTTTGGTCTCTCCACATTCACACACTCACACACATTCAATTCACCTCGCAGGCAAACTAGCACTCCTACTGTATGCATTGCAGATCCATAGAGTTGCCTATCTTTACCAAGGCTAAACTGGAGAACCAGTGATAAATGGTTTGTGTAATACAGAAGGACAGGCAGAAACAGTACCTCAAGCCTCTTCAGCATATTACCTACAAGAGTCAAGAAACTTGAGAAACATTGAAAAAACATGTTTTTTTGAGTGGCAACTCAAAACTCGACTCCTTATATCGCTCTCATAATGTACAGGTTCCTTCATAGTGCCCACTATTCACTATTAGTTCAAAAGGTAAGAAGGGCTGCACAATCTAGCCCAGAAATAGGTGAATAGAAAGAAAATAAACATCAGATTTGACATATGCACTATAAAATAACCATTAGCAGTTACCCACAATCTGAAGTGACAGTCTATCAATAATGTCACAGTGAAAATGGGACAGGTTTGTTGCTGCCTCTAAATCATTGGGGACTCCATGCAGCTGAGACGCGGGCAGGTATAGGAAATGCATTAAGGCTTCATGTTGATGGCAGGGGCATGAGTGGTGGAGAGTGGAGTGCAGGGACACCCCAGGGTGTGTGTGTGTGTGTTTGAGATAGCCTGTATGTGTATGCGTGTGTGTGTGTGTGTGTGTGAGAGAGAGAGAGAGAGTGAGTGAGTGAGTGTGTGTGTCTGAGAGAGAGATAGTGTGTGTGTGTGTGTGTGTGTGTGTATGCGTGTTAGTGTGAGAGAGAGAGTGTGTGTGTTTGTTTGTGTGTGCAGATGCTGACACATGCGCTCTTGGCCACAGCCCTCCACTCTGGCAGTCTCTGACTCCTGATGCTGCAGTCTGCCATCATGGGTTACAGAGTGGTTAATAGTCCTCCTGTGTCTGGGGAAGGGCTGGACTGGGCCACTCTGTCTGCCTCACGCAGAGCCATTAGCACGTGGACATGGCCTGATGAGGCCGTGTTACAGCCATTCATTTGAAAATGCAGTAATTTGCCTACTTTTGGAATTCATTTATTTTGAATTAGGTTTGATTAATTTGGTAACAAATTACAATGGATTCACCATAAATCCACGTACAGCTGCACATGTGAGGCTAGCCTTAAAAATTGTTTTTTAATGTCCTAAAAAAGGTTGGTAGTTTGATATTTTCTGCAGGTTTTTCCGACCCATTTTATGCTGTACAGAGGATAACCTCAAAATGTTAGACTCTATCTGATATAATATCTTCTGAAAATCTGAGGGAAAAAAAAAAGTTCAGAGTTTTGCAAACATAAATATTCCCTGTCAAGGGTTGTGGATTAGTGTGTGTTTATTTAGAGTGACAGAAGTAACTAATCCTGACACGACACCCCCCCTCATGCCCCTCAGCAAAGCAGCCCTTCCTCCACACGCAAACATACGCTCACACACGTGCTCTCATTCACAAACAGACCGTCCTCACCCCCCACCCCTCCCCATCTGCCTCCTGGCCTCCATTTGCCCCCCCCCCCCCCCCACCCCTCCCTTGCCAGCAGAACATTAGCATAAAATTAGCCTAGGCCGTGCATGTGAATGGCCCCCATTCATGAATGGCTCCAGACAAGCAGCCTGGCAGACCTGAAAGGGCCGCCTTTCCCTTTTCCCCATGGCACGTGCCTGTTCTCCCCCTCCGCCCCATTTTAAAGTGGCACCGGCTGGCTGACGAGAGAGAAAGAGTGAGAGCGCCCCGCACCCCAAGCTCTGTCTCTCCGTGCCCTTTCCCGAGTCTTCGGCAGTGGCGGCAGGCTGGAGTAACAGGCAGGCGTGTCGGCAACAAGTGTGTGCACATTACCACGCTTGCCAACCAGCCAGCCCCGCACTTGGCAGCCAGCCTGCCCGTCTGCCTGTCTGCCCGCCCCCCTCGTGCAGATAAAGAGCTGATTGTGCCAGGGGACTGCGCTAGCGGGAGGGGGGGGAGATGGGGGCTGATTTACATAGCGCCACCGAGGTGACACCCCACATATGCAAAGCAGCAGAGGAGCAATTAGGGCTCGTTAGTGCTTTTGTTTAGCGAGGCGGAGAAGGCTGGTGAGGGGCAGCTACCACGCCGCCCGCGTGCCTCCGCAGGGACCGCGTGTCGGAATGCCACTGCTGCGGGAGCGGCGCCACGTGCACACACGTAAACACACCCCTCCTCCCACTCCCCCCCCCCCCGTCCACGCCTACCCAGCGTGCCAAACTGCCATCTGCAGAGAGAACATGGACTCCCCTATGCTCTGGCTCTGAGCGGGCGGTGGCTTATGCTAGTGATTGTGCCAGGTATCCAGAGATGAATCTGCACCTATGTGGCTATAATTCAGTTACTGGTGCATAGGCTCCAAAAAAATGTAATGCAGGAAACACACAATACGAAGCTCGCACTCCCCACAAATCAGAGAAGTCCACTGGGGAAATCTATCGTCTTACAGACTTCACATGCACGAGTGCCTAATATTTACAGTGTGGTGCAAACGTTTCAAGTAACCACAGGATGGACACAGATGCTTCTTTCAACCTCTTTGAGTGCAAGCTTAGTTGTATGTGTGTGCTCCAGTGATTGTGCCAAGCCATGCATTGTGACGGCCCACACTATGTGCCCACAGTGTCCACCACAAACACTTGCTGGTAATATCACAACCACATTCAATAGTAAATCAATGGCCTGTATGTTCAGGCTTGTAAGAATCAGTTGTTTCCTTGGGTCAATCTATTCTCCAAGGATATGCAGGATTGTTTTTCAGAATGCAGCCTAGTTGCTTAGGAGACGGCATTCAGTTCTTTATACCTCAGTAAGTGTGACAAGTACTGCTCCACACTGTGATAAGTGTGTTGTGTAGAACTGTTCCCTGCACAATTGATTAAATCTTCCTATAGATCATTCATACAATACAAAATGTTCTTCTGAGAAAACTTTGATGGGTGTTTATTGACAGGGTCCTCGCCTCTAAAGCTGTATACCAGTTTCTTAACACCTGCTTCTGGAATCCGCCGTTACACTGTCGCCGGAGCTGTAAGGAAGGACATGTTTTGGGCATGTTCAAAGGCTACACATAATGAACAGCGACCACTTGAGACAAGCCATCAATAGGTTATTCGTTAGGTGTTGTATTTCTGCGCAACACTTTTCCAAGATGACTGTTGGAAAGTCACTGCCATCAGGGTCACAGTAGCATGTATTCACATGTCCAGAGCAAAGGCCTAAATGAGGCAAACACAGCTTTTGTTTGTGAGTGTTACTTCTGGTCCAAGTGTTAGAATGTGGAGGGAAATAGGTGAGGGCAAGGGTAAGTGAATTGTATATGTGCAGCATGTCTGATACATTTTTATGTGTGGATATCAGGGTTTTGTTCTTGGACACAAACTGATTTCTGTGTACTATTAATCTATGTGTGTCTGTGTGTGTCTGTGTGTGTCTGTGTGTGTCTGTGCATGTGCATTTGTGTATTATCCCCGGTAAGTCGGTATAGAAAAGCACCTACTGCAAATGCAAATAGCAGGGCCGTATAAATCAGTGCCCTCGCATGGCCAGGAGAATATCGTGTAATAGTTATTGCGAAATGAAGTGGCATTGGGATCAATATCACACTATATCTCACTCGGCCGTTATGGTGCTGGGGCTGCGGAAGGCCAGGGGAGACGGGTGCGCTCCCTCCCCAGACCTCCTCCATCCATCCTGCTCGGCCCATAAATCTACCCGCCCCGCCCGCTGACTGCGCCCCTGCATTAAACCACATAAGTAATTAGTGGACACCCCTCACACTGCCCCCCCTTCACCCCACCCCACCCCACCCAAATCTGTTGTAGTCTGGCCTCAATGATGCTGACTTGATTCAAAAGAGCAAAACTGACGAGCTCGCACATATTTGACGTGTGTGTGTGTGTGTGTGTGTGTGTGTGTGTGTGTGTGTGTGTGTGTGTGTGTGTGTGTGTGTGTGTGTGTGTGTGTGTGGGGTCGGGAGGGTGTGTGTGTTTGTGTGTGGCCACAAGTTACACATGTTGTCAACCATTCTCATTGCTACAGAGGGGAAATGTAATAAGAGGTGGTTCATTGGCGAGGAAGGAAATAATCTATACAAATCCTACAGTGGTGGGCTCAGCCTTCTTGGGTCAATTGTTGTTGTTAATCTTACGAGCAATGAGTATTCAGGTGAGGCAATGTAATTGCATTGGTTCAGTCAATACATTTTATGACCTTCAAGGCCTGCCAATGAAATATATACTCAATGTATTTCATATACAAAGTATGGCTCAGCGAGTAAAATAAAAAGGTATTGGAGTCAACTAATGGGAATTGGCTGTGTTGCCAACCATCGCTCTCTGGGAATAAACACAGACTTGAGGGTGATTTAAATGACTAACGTTTGAGTCTTGCTTTTTGGGTGTTCAACATCGCATTCAATGTAATTTTGAGTTTACCTTGCAATGGTGGTTGGCTCCATAAGCATATTTGTAGTGGTTACAAATGCAATGTAATGCTGGGCCGTCTATTCATGTGACACGCACAGTGCACTTAGTGTGTTAGCGTGGCCTTGAGCAGGATCGCATTTCACAAAAACATACAACTTTGGAATGCATCAAATCCTACTCCACCTAATCTTTATTGTCTCCTTTTGAGAGAAATTAAATGATATCAAGACGAAAGGAGGTTATAGAAAGTTCCTGATTGTTCTGCTTTCTGCTTGTGTCCTTCAGGTGTGTGTAGACAGTGGAGACATCTGGCGAGCACGGTAGCAGCCTTCGGTAAGTGCAACAGGGCAGATTCCCCTCATATTCATCATTCTACACAGCTGCCTATTAATTTCATTGTGTTGCGTCCCCCCATATTCTCGCTCTTGTCTCTGGCTTAGCGCCCACGCACATTTCTACAGACAAGTAGCGAGGTGTGTCTTTGGCATCTCTCTCTCTTTCTCTCTCTCTCTCTTTCTCTCTCTCGCTCTCTCCGAATGGTTTGGATTCACTTTCCCTCATGGCCATAGACCTAGAGAATCTCATTACTCTATTGATCTCTCACCAGGAGTCCATCCACTCAGCTGTTGTTGTATTCTGTCTCTTACAGAGAACCATAGCTGGGGAGTGAGAAAAAAAACTAAAATGTGGGATGTCACATTTTTGAAATGTGACATTCTTCCAACAGGTTGTGGTGGCCATGAATGTTTTTTATGTGACACTTTCGGGAGTTGGGATTCAGGGAGCTGCCCTAGTATTCTGGCATTTGTATTTTTCTTAAGCAGGGTACCACAGAAGCACCCTGTATATTAAAGAATGATTCTATGCATACTCTACAGCTAATATAATGAATAACTTAGCGTATTTAATCAGATAAATTGAATATTTCATATGATATTCTAATTAGTTCTTCTTGCTTGAAGAGATTGTAATAGTAGGCCTACAGTAAGAATGAATAATAGTCATTAAATATTTAAAATTAGGTTTCAGTATATTTGGCAATGCATTAGGCATTAAAAGGTATTTGATTGAGTTTTTTAATTTAAGAGCTTAAAAGGTATTTGAGACAGAGCCAAAACGAGAGGGGTAGACCATATTTGCCTAAATGTACCCATCACAATTCTACTCATCCTTTTTGACGCCTCTCACCTTCCGTAGACTGGGCAAAGCTCTCTCTCTCAAGCCCTACAAGGCATGAAATAAATAAGGAGAAAAAACTTTGGCTTTTTAAAAAAGTGTAGCCGAAGCCCCCACTGTTTTAATGTGAGTGAGTAATTATCATAAAAATGCAAAGCCTGTTCTTTATGAGAATTTTCAAGACACTCTAATGTAACAAACAGCTGCTTGGGCAATCTTTTGTAATTAGATATCTACATTATGTGGTTTTTTGCTAATCAACACCAATGGAGAGGCATTTGACTCTCCTAAATTCATTAATCCACCGCGCTGGAGTTTTATGGATCGGGAGTGGTAGTCTTGTAAAGCAGGCAGCCTGGGCTCTCAAAGAGAAGCCAGATGGAGAGCGAGAGGGAGAGAGAGAACATATTTTGGCAATGCGTTCTGACAGGCTCACACACACACACACACACACATACACACACACACACACACACACACACACACACACACACACACGCTCACACACACGCTCACACACACTTCTTGGCTTTGTCAGATCAGAGCAGCAATAGGAACATCCTCTGCTTAGTCTTTTCATTTCCAGTGTGTTTGTGTTTGTTTTCGGTTCATCTGCCTCTCAGCCTGGGCAGATCCCCGTTTTTGCCACACTCACGGACGCTCCAGATGGCTGTCTATGCCTCTGGCTGGCAAACCTGAGTAGAGAGAGGAGGGGGAGGCTTGTCTCTGCCTTGGCCTAGCCTTGAACTTGGAGCTGCTTCCAGTCGGGGTCAGGTGTCAGAGGTCACACACTGAGACGAGGGGTCAGTCTTGTCCCGAGGATTAAGGACTAGATAGTTTTCACTTGTAAGGGGGAAGCGAGAAGGTGTGTGTGTGTGTGTGTGTGTGTGTGTGTGTGTGTGTGTGTGTGTGTGTGTGTGTGTGTGTGTGTGTGTGTGTGTGTGTGTGTGTGTGTGTGGTGAGGGGTGTTTCAGTCAGTCAGATGGTTTTGGGAGCCCGCTGGGTGTAGCCTCAGGTGACGGCCTTAAGCGGGATGGGCGTTTGCATGTAATCTGTGTGTACAGGGGCCAGACAGGCTGACCTCTGACCTGTATCATTGCTGTGGTGTGAGCACTGGCCAACCCCTAATCCCCTCCTCAATGAGTTGACAATAGAGATGGACTATTGATTAGGCCTCCCCCTCCCTACCTCGCTCTCTCTCTCACTCACACTCATACACTCTCATCCACACACACACACACACACACACACACACACACACACACGCTACTAGAAGATGGGTGAGGAGCGGGAACTAGAATGACAGTCTGTCAGTTGAACAACAGGTGGAACAGAGCCCTCTCTTTCCGCTGGGCCTTGACATCAGCTCCTCCTGTTATTCTGATCCTATCAAGAGGCTCTCTCTCTCTCCCGCTCCTTCTGAACTTCTTCTGTCTGCTGTGAAACATCAGGAGAGATCTGTCAAACCTGGCTAAAGGCCTCTCTCTCTCTCTCTCTCTCTCTCTCTCTCGCTCTCTTTCCCTCCCTCACTCACTGCTCCCTGCTTAAACTGGAATTACAATAAAACTATGTGTAAAACACTTCAAGAATAACACATTAAGGCTTGTATTACTGACTCAGGAAATAACTCTCCTTTCCCCCCAAGACAGCACAAATTGTTAAAAGCGAAGCGTATTCCTTATTGCCTGGATATCAGGCACCCTGTGTGAAAAAGCACATGCCTGTGGCTCCATCTCCCTCCTCTCCTCTCCTCTCCTCTCCTCTCCTCTCCTCTCCTCTCCCTCGTTCCATCTCTCTTTCCTGCCCTCCCTCCCTATGCCCCCCCCCCCCCCCCCCCAAACACCCCTGCTGGGGCTTGTGCACTCAGTGTTCAGCAGCTCCAACATCTGGACGCAGGGCAGGGGCATAGAGAAAACAGCCCAGTATATATAAATAAAAGGCCTTTCCTTCACTCTCTCAGCCTCTCTCTCTCACTCTCTACCTCTCCCCTTTCTCTCTCTCTCTCTCTCTCTCTCTCTCTCACTCTCTCACTCCCTCAAGTCTTTCAGAGCAGTCAGAGCTAGAAAAACATCTGGAGCAGCCGTTTTCTTTTGTGTGTGTGTGTGTGTGTGTTGGGGTTTAGGGTGGGAGGGGTGGAGGTACACGAGGGTAGATTCAGGCCAGTGATAATCCCTCTCCCTCCTCATTAAAGGGAGCTGAATAAACACAGGCCTCTTCCAGTTGTTCCTGCGAATTTCCTCACCGGCCGTCAAGAGACCTGAGCCCAGGCCGGCCCCATCAAAGGCGGCGGGGGCCAGGCATTGCCGGCAGCTCTGGAGGTGGCGCTGGGCAGGCCGGGGTCGGGCTCTTCGCCCCTCACCCCTCTTCCCGGGAGCCCACGGGGGCCTGAGAGGGTCTGAGGGGGGGTCTGCAGGGGCCCATGGGTCAGTGGCTGACTGCCTCTGTATAGTCTGGATTGAGTAAGACAGGAGGGCCTAACAACTGCACCAGCCTGAGACACATACACGCACACATATGTACGCACACACACACACACACACACACACGCGCACACACACACACACACACACGCGCACACACACACACACACACACACACACACACACACACACGCACGCACACACACACACACACACACGC